>NW_008795673.1:568623-608783 GCF_000699145.1 Aptenodytes forsteri | reverse complement strand
CAGGTTGCCCAGAGAGGTGGTGGATGCCCCATCCCTGGAAACATTCCAGGTCAGGTTGGACGGGGCTCTGAGCGACCTGATCTAGTTGCAGATGTCCCTGCTCATTGCAGGGGGGTTGGACTAGATGACCTTTAGAGGTCCCTTCCAACCCAAACCATTCTATGATTCTATGATTCTATGATTCTATGTGTCTTGAGTGTGCAAATAGCGAGGCTGTTTTCATTGTCAAGTAAGAGTGCCTAGTCAAGGTTGTTTTTTCCAGAATTTCTGGAAGTTGTATGTTCCTAGATTCTTAGGATAATTCAGGTTGAAAGAGACATCAGGAGGTCAGCTAGTCTAACCTCTTGCTCAGAGTAGGATCAGCTGTGAGGTCAGACCAGGTGAATTAGGGCTCTACCCCAGCCTGGTTTTGAAAACCTCCAAAGTTGGAGACTCTCTGGACAGCCTGTTCCATTGCTTGTCCTCATGGTTAAAAAGTTATTTCTACTACCTAGTCTGAATCTTTCTTGTTTCAGCTAACGTCTGTTATCTTTCATCCTCCCATGAGGCACCACTGTGAAAAGCCTGGCTCTGTCTCCTTGGTGGGCTCTTTGTAAGTATTGGGAGGCTGCTACAAGGTCCTCTCAAATCTTCATGTTGAACAAGCCCAATTCCCTTGGCCTGTCCCTCACAGGGTAAGTGCTCCAGTCCCTTGACCATCTTGGTGGCACTGCTGAACTCGCTCTAGGTTATTGATGTCTGGTTTGTATTGGGAGCCCAAAACTGGATGCAGTTTTCTACAGGTGGTCTCATGAGTGCTGAGAGGTGCAAGGGGATAATCACTTCCCACGATCTACTGGCTATGCTGCTGTTAACACAGCCCAGGACGTTGTGTTGGACTAGATGACCTTTAGAGGTCCCTTCCAACCCAAACTATTCTATGATTCTATGATTCTTTGCTGCCGGAGCATGCTGCTGGCTCACGCTCATCAGCCTTGAAATGTTTTTTTTGGTAGTTTCTTTCTCATTATAATGTTCCAATATACAAATTTACAAATATCAATTTACATCCCTTTTACGTTGTCTTTTTGCCAGTTTCATAGGCAGAAGATTTTTGGAAAGCTAGGATTTTGACAGTATAATTTTTTGTTTGAGGAAACCACATGAAATCTTTAGGTCTGAATCGTTTAAAATGATACCTGCACAATTTGATTGCTGTTCGTTACTGAGACACGGTTTAAAGTAGCAAGAGGAAATTCTACCTCAAATGTATATTTCAAGGCCAGAAATCACTATCGTGATCATTTTGCTTGAATTTCACCCAGCACCGCTTACGGTTTGCCTAGTAGCTTGTGGTTGAACCAGAGCATATATTTTAGAAAGACAGTTGGTTTTGTTTAAGTCCTTGGCATTGCTTTTAAAGCTGACATTGAAGGTACTCGACAGCTTTGGGATGTGGTAAACAATCAGACTATAGACTAGACTGGACTGAAACCATTAAATATGATACACAAGGAATTTTTTTAATTGACTAAGACCTGAAAGCGCTGAGTGCTTTCAGCAGAACTTGTAGACGCTTTCATTCCCCCTGTGATCTTCAGTCACTCATTCCCCTCTGCAGTTATGCCATGTGTTATTGGCCGTCTCTAGAAACACAGATTTATATTGGTGTTTTACTGGCAGACTATCAGAAATACATTGCAAATGTTTTTTTCTTTTGGTTCCTATCTTCATGAATACGTATATATGTAAGCGATTTGTTCTTTAGAGACCTGTTGCCTGAAGAAAGCAGCGCCATCTGGCTTTTTGTCTCTTCTATTGACTGAATATTTGATGCAGTATATCAAAAAAATTTCCAGTATAGCCAGTTGACTAGCACTGTGTTGCCATGTTTTCACTTCATTAGGTGTTTATGGTTGCAATTATTTCCCGTTGTTGGCTTTTCTTCTTTAATTTGCTGAGTGACTTTTGTATTCTTATTAAATCTTGCGAGTAATCTTCTCTGATTTAGAATATAATAAACAGGGAATTAAACCATAAGTCATTAATAGGTCATAAAATAAAGAAAAAAGCTATCAAGAATATCATAATGTCAGAGATATAAAAACATCTTTGTGTTTACAGGGTATTTGTTGTAATTCATTTGCATCTGCTTTTGTTGTAAGCTTTGTGAGGAGCTTACATGGAATGTGAGTTTAGGGTAACTGCCCCATCAAGATGCATATTTTACTTTTTATACTTTGCTGTGTCAGTTTCTGCCATCTGCTGAACTGCGCTGCAAACATCTCTGTTTAATGTTCGCATTGCTCATATGAAGAAGTTGAGCATCGGTCCAGGGTTACAAACTGAAATACTGAGGTATGGAGAAAATGAACCAGAACTGACAAATAATGTTTTAAATGGGGCATAGATAGATGGGTTTTAGATCCAAAAATGTGATTTTTAAACCCCTGTCTAGTTGGAGATTAAAATCAATAGCTGTGCTTCTACCTAAAGTCAAGAACTGCTCACATTGAGCATCTTAATGCTGAAGCCGGACTGAAATCTAAAGGCTGGTTAATTCACCTCCCTGAGGGCTCTGAGGATGGACCTCTGTTCCCCATCTAACCCAGGGCATGTGCAGTTTGGATTGACAAGACTGGGATCCCTCTAGAGTGCAGGGATAAGATGCTACTTTACTTTAAAACGTGGTCCTTAGAGGAGGCAAGTTGGTAGTTCTAGCTAAAAATTTGGAGTTATGCCTAGAAGTGGGAGGTCCAAGGTCTCAGCCCACCATGGCGCTGCTCAGTGGGTGCTTTGGGGAGCACAGGGAAAGCCAATCTGAAATCACCTTTTCCCTGATCCAGCAAATTTTTCCAGGAGTGGTGGCATGACTTCAGCGTGAGAGGTGCTGAGCGCCCCGACTAGCATAGTGTGAAAGCCGTTGCTACAGTCTTTGGAGCACAGGTTTGAACCTCTCTTACTGGGAAAGGAATTGAACATAGCTAAGTACTCTAACAACTACACTGCTACAGTTTAAAAGGGAAACACCGCTGCTGCTTTATTTCAAAATAAAGAATTTCACCCACCTCTGTGGGGGGGAAAAAGTAATTCTAGTGTCTAGCCTATGGATCTTAAGAGAAATTGAGTGACTTCTTACACTGTCTGAGGACAGGAGGAGGAAAACTTGCTAGTTCAAACCATTTGCAAGACAGGCATACTAATGGAAGTGGGCCCCAAAAGGAAATCTAGTGTGCTGGCTACTTTGGATCCCGTTTTGATAGACCAGCTGGGTACCAAACACAGGATCCCAGATTTGCTTTGGGATCAGATGCTTCAGGATGAAGTATTGCAGAATGTAAGTTCTGTACTGGATCTGGTTCCTGAGGGACCTTCAGGTGACTAAACACAGGCTACGTCCATGCTTGGAGCAGTATCCAGGTGTCCTCGTCTGCAGGCCTGTGCTCTTATTCACTGCCAGCCTCCACAGTTCCAGGGAAGGCTGTTTTTAAGGCATGGATGCAGGCAGAATTTAATCTTTTGGGCTGGAACTGTCTCTGTTGTAGGACGATACGTGAATCACTGCTGCAGTGCAGCTGGTTGCCAGGAGGTCTAACTGTGAAGCCCTAAATCTACCAGTCAGTGTGATGGATTGTAAAAGGGTTACAATAAAAGGGGAAGTCATTAGTCCCTTCTGAGGATTTCCTTCTTGAGCACCACCAAATCATTTCTCTGACTTCCTAAGTAGGCAGAAGGAGTGAGATACGAATTTATCTTTCTCTCTGGCATTGCTTTTCTGCAGGATTGATATACAAACAGGAGGTAATCGATGCCTGAGAGACAGGAAACATTCTAACGCTGGGGCCAAGGCAACTGTGGTTTGGTTAGTGCTGCGTGCTGCGTTTCTAGGGACTTGGTTTTTAGTTCAGAAGAGAAACTCTAATGGTAGCGTGTAAGAATAATGGATGTTTATACCAACACACTGGGCAATCTCAGAACCTTTATAAAGGCACCGGTACTAGAGACTCAAAGTACAGAGCAGGAATTTTGAAATGGTTAAAAAAGAAAAGTTTGACCAAGTAGGGGTTTCTGGATGAAGACAGAAATAAGCACCTTCACATTCTTAGGAAAAGAAAACACTGAGTCTCAGCCTAGCTTAGAAACACTGCATTTTTTTATATCTGTGGCCTGTGAAGATGAATCAGGAGGATGAGGAGGAAATCTGTATCTGGACTCCTTAGTCTGGCTGCACCATGCACTAGTCACCGTGTTCTAAAGCCCTAGTTTATTGTATGGTGTAAATATTTAAATTACTGTCAGCAATTACTGTTAATCATTTTCTTGGTAAGTAACATTGCGAATTTGCTCAGCCAATGCTTCTGCAATGGTGCTGGCTGTATAAGAAGTGAAACATTATTTATTACTCTGAACATATACCTTCTTAAACAACTACTGTCAGGATAAATACAAAATGTGAGAAATAAAACTGCTCTGATGTACTTAATTGCTGCTGGTCTGTCACTCACCTACCTAAAAATGCATTACTCTAAAACCTAGCATACCTAGCATGAGTTTGAAAAAGCAAGTGCTTAAAACTGGTGCTGTTTTCCAAACCAATTGACTGGAAATATTGTATGAAAACTAAGGATTCAAATTTACCCCCATTTGAGGGATGCTGATTTCTGATTATATGTATGTTCCAAATAATTCTTGCCTTAAGGCATAAAAAAAGACCAGAACTCAAACTCCTGAAAGCTTGAGCTTTGAGACCTTTGTGTCAGATCCATTTGCAGTATCAAAGCCCACATGATTCAGATACCAAGATGGACTTCAACATCCTGGTTCAAATAAATTGTTAACTGTTCTTAACTGTTTTTCAGACTAAATATATTCAAGTGCATTTTTTTGTTTTGGTGGAGGCTTAAAAGCGGCTATATAATAAGATAAAATATGAGAGGTATGTATATGAGCTGGCATGTGAAGAGATCCATCTTGTTCTGTTCTTCCAGAACAACATGGCCATTAGGAAACCAAATGAGGTACTTATGTCCATTTTCAGTGAGAGAGGTGGGACCAATGTGTTCTCAAAGTGGCTTTCCAGGAATTGAACATTCTTTGGTAACCTTAGGGCAAAGCCTGAAGATGAGTTCACAATTTTAATCCTCCAAACACTCACAACACCCTGCCGCCAGATGGTATTTATCCAAGTCATAAAGAAAACAATGCAAAATAGAGATTGCCGCTACTATATGTGATGTATTATTGGAAACCAGCTTCTAGGGCTTTATTATTGTTATTGAAACAGCTCCATTTTATTAAAGGAAATTTAATCCAGTAAGCATATACAAAGCTTGTCTGTCAGTGTATCTGACTATCTACCCCACAATATATTTTCTTCTTTTTTTCTTTTTTCTTTTTTTTTAATAAATCTGTCATAAGCAGAAAGGAAAGGGCATCTTTGGTCAGTGGTCCGAGTAAGTTTGTCCTGACGCTGTTCAGGATACAAAATACATGCTTATATTACCATGTTGTAGTAATGATCCCAAGAAATTATTTGCTTTGCTTTTAAGTGGTGTACCTCACTGTAGACAGTCCATTTAGGAAGTGAATTGAAAGTATAATTAAATACAGTTACACAAGATTTGAAAAAAATATAGCCCTGTAGAGCCCAAACAGCACAACTTAACCGAGAGCATGTTGCAATTCCTTAACCTGTTTTGATTCTTTGAAAGGATTGGAAAATGGCTCATGTGTTTAACTTACATTTTTCACAAAGCTTTTAACAAAGATGTCTCTTAAAGCTCTCAAGTAACTGGAGGAAGGAGCCGAACTGCATTGCGAGTTAAACCCTGGTTAAGTAGCTGGAAAGAAAGAAAGTCATAAAACTGTTTCTGTCAGTAATACAGCATCAGTGCTGAGGTCCAGGATATTTGCAGTTTTGGGAAGGGTGTGGGGGAAGCTGCTGCCTCTCTGCCGGGAGAGCATTTTCCGCGTCCCTCGGCCCGGCAGCAGCTGCTGGCGCAGAGCAGAGCTGGCGGCCACAGCCCTCCTGCTTTGAGACAAGGGAGGAGGAGTGCGGCAGAGCGTACAGGGCTTTCTCTCCTGCAGGACCTTTCATGCCATCGCTTCAGATGGGCTGTCGATAACAAGGACAATAAGCTGCTTGTATGCAGGGGCCATCGGATACCTTGGTATTACTGCCCCTGCCGAAGAGTCTGGATCTGCACCGAAACAAGAAAGGTACTCTCAGTGTTTCCAGTATAAGTTAGAAGCCAGAAATCAAGAGTATGGTGAAATGTGCCTTCAGAAATTACTCAAAGGATACAAAAGGCTTCTTAATAAAGGTAAACCAGGCCTGTAGATAGTACATTTGAGGATACTTTGGGTTAGTCTCTCCAAGTATGATTCTAGCATACAGCTCTGGGCTTTTGGACAGGTTTTCCTGTTATGCAGCTGTAGAGCCAGCAATTGAATTCAAAAAAGGAGAGTAAGATTAAAAAAGTATTCCTTCTCTCCGTGTATCTGTCAGGTTTAGAGATGCAGCTTTCTTTGCTTTAGAAGCTTAAGGGTAGCTAGAGCCATCCTCTTCAAACACAATTCAGTATAAATTTGCTGTGAAAAGCAGCTGCGCGTTACTGGAAAGACCAACAGCCAGGCTAAGGAAAAGGTTCTGAGTAGGTGCAGAGATATTTAACTTCGATAACACTGTTTCTCACTTTGCTATTATTTCATGGTGCCAGTGATTTAAGATGCAACCAGGCACACGACTGTATTATCCCACTAGTATATATACTGAGACATACCACGGAGAGAGACGTAAACTGTCTCCCCCACCCAATATTTATATCCTAACTAGGTAAAACTGTAATACAGAAGCTAGCTGTGTGTTCTGGCTGCTGGACAACATTCCTGGATCTGCTAATGCAATCCCACTGAAGCGGAGCAATCGTTCTGATGCATCTTTAAAGAGACTTTTGATTTTTAAAGTGAAATAACTCATGGGGAGGGAGCTGCTACCAACATGATTTCCAAGTAGTAGATGTATGGGTGAGCATCTTGCTTATATTGCCTATGTACTGTGCATCTTTTATGATATGGGAAAGAGAACCTGTGTTTTCGTGAGCTGATCCAAATCTTGCTGAAGTTGAAGGAAATCCTGCAGCGAGCTTTTGCTGAGTGCATTGAACATGAACCAAGACTGCAGTAAAAGATATAAAATGAAGATGTTTCTTTTAAATAAATTAAAAAAAGACATTTGTTACCTGCTGTGTCGTTTGCATATTTTCTCTCCTTTGCCTTACTCTTTAATTGCCTTGCCTACTTTAGCTTTTCTAGGTCTCACCATTTTAGTTTATATAGAGTCTAGAGCTGTGGGTTTCTCTTCCTAGCTGGTAGTCTTTTGTAGGAATAAAATACACTAGCAGGAGGGAGAACCAGGCTGCTTCCAGAATAAAAATATACTGCCTGTATCAAACGTCCCATCTACCTTCACAGCCTGATTGGAAAAAAAAATATTTAAAGTCTGTATTGCTGTGGGGTTTTTTGGTTTTATTTTTAAGTGATGGTACTTTGGTAGAGTATCTGTCTGGTTTTCTCCATCTCCCTCCTTGCCACTCACTATTTTGCCTGCTCCGTCTTCCTGTGACGTCTTCTCTGTCCCCAGTGTTTTAACTGCTCTTTAACCCTCTGGAGCGTATTCAACAGTTTCTCTCTGTGTGCAGAGCGAACCATTCCTTTTTGTAGGCTCTGTGCAAATGTTTCTGTCTTGGCTCTTTGAGCACACGTGCTAGCTCACCATGGAGGGCAGAATTCTTTACTCCTTACAAAGTTCTTGCTGTTTTAAGATTAGGGAGCTGTAGGTTAAAATGAAAGTGGCAAATCTATGCTTGCATGGTATACGGTGACTGCGCTGCAGCCCTGCACGAAGGCTTGGTTATGTTTGGCCCATCTGCATTGCACAGTAATGATTTTATAGCTTTGTGGCAAGCAGCACAACCTTTTTCGTAGCACCATCAGCCATGACTTTTTTTTGTATCAACAGTCCTGTGGAAAAAGATTCATTGTATTGAAATAGGGTATAAAGATGCTTACTGTGGGAAGAGCTCAAATGCTGCAGCCAGCGTGTGTATCATATTCTCTCTGCAGTTTGTAATATATGCTAATTTTAATATTCAAATGAAAAATGGAAGTGTATAGGCACAACCTGAAGCAATATTATAGCTCTCTGTGATCTTGCCGATTTATTTATGTGTAGGCTGAAATAGGAATGCACACATGCTGTGGGTGGCGGGCGACAAATGAATGCTCCCATCTTCGGTTCTGAAACAACGATTGTAGTCTATGGCTGGATCTGTGTTGAGATGGCTATATCCTCCTACTTGGATAGTCACCAGAATGCATTATAAGACGATAATGACCAATTCTGTTAACTCTGCTTTTTGTCTAACAGAATGTGGTTAGGATGGTTCATGGAGATAGTGCTTCAATACGGAAATGTGCAGTCCTAAGTGTCCTCCTAAAGGTGACATGGGCAACTCGGGAAGGGGTGGTGTCTGTGTAGAATGTAAATGCAGTTAAGTGAACACCTACAGGGCCAAACGCCTCAGAGCGTGCTCTCCTCTGCCAGTTCTTTCCTTCCCCCTTTGACAGGGGAAACTCCACAGGTTCCCTCCCCAGCTGCACAGGTGACAGTCGGTTCCAGCGGTGGGTCTTCTTCTCCTGAGATGGAGGCTGGAAGAGTAAAGATCTCCTCCTTGCAGAGCTTTTCAAAACCTCACCACTGAAGGACAAGGTCAGAGGCAACTAGCCAAGGGTTTTCTCTGTTCAGACTGGAGCTGTAGGAAGTGTTAGTGCAGGTGCACGGTGGATTGCTGGGAGCCCTACCCACGGGGAACGACCACCATCCTCCTCAGGAGTTCTAATCCATCATATAAAAATGAAAGGCCTTTGATTCAGACAAAGGCTAGGTGTGTTACTCATCATTCCAGAACTGGTGTTTGAATTAAGCTTGGCAAAAAACCTAATGCTCATGTGAGCACTTTTCAGCTCTGGGTGAGTGCAAGCTAGGTCCAGGGAACAACACCCTGCAAGTCCTTGGAAGAGATGAGGTTGGAGGCAGATTCAGGTTGTCCAATTAAAATTAAGGTTGGGTCTAAAGCCTTTGTTCAGTCCTATAAATAAATCAAAGCCGTTAGGTGCGTTGGTCATCATTTAAAAGACAGCTTTTGCCAGTAAACACAATCACATCATGTATTAGACTGTGGAATCAGGGGTACAACTGTACAGTGACGAAATTAAAAATTGGCTTCTACTGCAAGGTTAATATGGTAAATATGCATAGTGACTGAATAAACACAAGCAAGGTGGTCGAACGTAATTGGAAGTAGCTGATTACTGACCTGTACTGGTTATTGCTCTGCACTGGGGGTGGTGGCGGGGTAAGAGAGCCGGTACAGGGTTCTCTCGGGATCTCAGTAAGAAAGGCCTGACAACAAATGGCTTGATAACTGCTTTAATAAGACAGAATAATAAGAGGAGCACAGATAGGAAGTAAATCTTAGGTCCCTTTAGATGCTGGGTACCCCGTGTTCATGCAGGATCGGACGGAGCCCGGATTGATTTTCCGCTGGTGCACTGCGCAGGGCAGAGCAGATGCTGTCCATGGAGAGAAGCCCTCCCTTTCGGTCATTCGAGCTAACACATCATTTCCATACAAGAAGAAAAATCTGCTCCTAAAGGATGTTCTCATGAGAACTTCGTGCTGGACTTTCAAATAAAGGCAAGGCCAGGCAGGTGGCATAATCGCCGTACTAAGTGGGAGCTGCCCGCAGGCTCCTCTCTTACACCGAGCTGGCTGACTTTATCCTGCAGCCACAGGATTTGCGCGGCGCGACACGAGCCTGGGAGCCAGGCTGGGTGTGCAGCACCGCACAGGCATGCGCCTGCTCAGGTTAAACTGTCCTGTGGGTCGCCAACTCCCAGACGTGCAACGTTCTCAGTCAGGATCAACGTTCCACCCCTTGATACACATACAGCTTACCTTTCCCAAAAATATTATAAGTTACAGGTGACATTACTAACATACGGGCTTCTCAAGCCTGGATTACGAGGTCCAACAGAGCAGACATGGCCTGCTCAGGACCACGGACTCCTCGAATACCACGTCCTCCACAAGGCTCCCAATACAGTCACGGTATTACACCTCAAGCTAAGAGTACATCTTACCACCTTTTGTTTAACATCAGCTGCACAGAGCTCCATAGCCTACCCACCTTACCCATCGTTTCAGACAGAACAAGTGTGGAGAAAACCTGAAATAGGGCTGCTTTCCCCCCAAAAAAAACAGCAGAAGATGTAAAGAGGTGGTATATCTTTGTAATAAGAGTGCCACTCCTGAGAGCATCCAGCACCAGAAGGCTTGTTGCTAGGCAAAAGCACAAAAGAGCGTGTAATAATGTTCCAAAGAGGAGTCTGCAGATTTGATTTTAAGAAAGCAGCTGAATTTCAGTAGAGACATTTACATATTTAGTTTGTAGAGCTGGTGTTCGATATTAATTTTAAAAGAAGTCTGTAATTTGCCTTGCTGACTATTGTGTTTCAACTGTGGCACTATTCTAATGCCTCCCATTAATTTTTTTCCCCACTGCAATTAACTTATGTAAAATCAGGTTTCCTTTTTTTTTTCAAATTTTATGAAGAAAATTGCCTTGAATACGTTTACTGTGCCATGGCTTTTCACAGTGCGTTTGTTCATTGTCTTACACAGTTAAACGTGTTATTAAAATGCAGTAACAGTAACATCATAGAGTTGCAATTACATTATGAAAACATTATCTTCATGGAATAATGGTACTTGAGGGACACAGTGAAGTACAGGTTTTCACAAAAGCATCTTGAGGTTATTTTACCAGCATGATGATGTCTTTCTAGGCATGTCATGAGACTTCTGCAATGCTTTTAAAGTGAATGCATAATAATAATGAAAAACCTTGAAAAGTAGCTCTTGCTTAAACTTTAGTGACTTAATTTAAGCAATTTGACTACCTTTTTGGAGTTGTTGTTGATAGCTGGAAGATTTTAACTGTTGAGAGAGTTAATCAGTACACATATGTATGTATGTACCCTGTATTTACATGCATATACAGACAACATCTATGTGTATGTGGGTGCCCATGTAAATCCAGCTGGAATACAGACTTGTTAAGTGATTGGATATCAACAGGGGTTTTTTTGTTTCACTTCCTTAGCAAAAGAGAGACAGGGTAAAATCTTAAAGCTGGCCTTACCGGTTGGCCTTGCTGGAGCTAGAATTTCAAACCAGGGATTTTAACCCTCAGGCCAAGGGAAATATGAAAAAATCCAAACATTTGAAGTTTAAATGGGAGAACATTTTTAAAGATTTTGAGGTTTGTTTTTTTTTTTGTGTGTGTGTGTGTGTGTTCCAAGTCCATCCTAGTGCAACAGGGTAGTAAGAAGAGGATACAACTTTTGTAGCCTTTGTGGCAAATTTTTCTCCTCTTTATAGGAGATCTGAAATGTAGATGATGTGCAGGCACATGCTGAATGTTCTACAGACACCAAGCAGTGTCTTATTTCCTTGATAAGGGCTGGTTCATTACGTGCTGTAGTACGCCTTGATATCCCATGTAAACGGGCAGAAAGAACGACATTTCATTTAGGTAGAAAATTAACAGCAATAATTAGGAAATCAATGTACAAGCTTCTTCACATAAAAAAATTAAGTAATTGAAGACAAAATTAACTACATATAATAGCATGAGTCATGTTAATTCAGATATCTCTAGGCAATTCTATAAAGATGGCTTTAGCATTTATATTACTTATGATGTCTCAGCCAGTTCTGGCATGCAGCTAAGGAGGGAATGGATTATTCTGCAACAAAATGAAGTTATTATTTGGATTAATGTTAATATCATTGCTTATTTATGAAAAAGTACCCTTCTGTGTTTGTGTAAAACTAACTTGAAACTGATCCCAGCTGCTAGGCAAAACAGGGCCACTGGGAAGCTTATGACAAAAGGACTTCGGAGTGAGTCCATGCCTTGCAAACAGTTTTCGCCTGGGGACCAGGTATGTTGGGGTTGCTGCTTCTTTTTCCTGCTTCACAAGCCTTCCTTGAGGGTGATTAAAGACTTGATTAGTATCTCAGGCTGCGGTAGCGGGGAGGCTCTTTCCGCAACTCTGCCTCTGCCACTGACTTCCCTCCACATCCATTTCCTTCATCCACCTGGTTATCCTTAGGGATGGGCAAAGTAGCCAGGCTGGCCCTTCAAGGGAACGTTGTGCCTCTTTGCAACAAGGTGCCTTAGGTAACTGCCTCCACTTACGGCTAAGGCTGCTCCTCTCTGTGTGTTTATATGCAAATGCACGTGTGCTCTCTTATCTTTAGCATATTTATACAAGTGTTGTCCACAGCTGTTTAACTTGAATAAAGTTTTTTTGTGTCTCCTTATTCTTTTGTATGTTACATAAGTTTTGAACTACTGAACTGCTGAAGGAAACATTTGATGTTTGATGGATTTATATTTATGTGATGTGTTTGCTTTGCATCTTCATATTTTTGCTGATAAATGGGCTTGTCAGTATATAAGTAGCAATCTGCTGCGTTAAGCAGCTCTAACTCATGAAAGATGATGCTAAGAAAGTAGTGTAGTTGTTTTATATTGCTGTGTGATTGGCTTCTGAGGTAGAGTTTCAAACAATTATTCTATTCAAATAGACAAAGGCAGGATGGAAAATTTTCTTTTGATGTGGTCTTGGACTCTTAAAGTTATGATAAAAAATATTGGCATTAACAAAAGAAGGAACAACTTAAGGGTGGAAAGGCAGGAAACCATTTACCATCTCATAATGAAATAACTGCTCTAAAAGTGAAGCATTTATTTATTCTACAGGTCTTTTAGAAAAGCCATTGCAAGGATACAGCCTAGCATCTCTGAAAGATTGTGGAGATTGGTTGGGGGGATCCCTGACTGCTGGAGAACTGTAAATGTTGTACATACCCTCAAATAGGGCAAGAAGGACAATCCAGGGAACTACAGGCTAGTCAGCCTCACTTCTGCCTAGAAAAATCCTGGAGCAAGTCTTCTTGGAAGCCATTTCTGGGCATGTGAAGGAGAAGGAGGTGATTGGGAACAGCCTGTTTACCAGCGGTAACTCATGCTTGACCAACTTGCTCGCCTTCTGTGATGAAACGACTAGATCTGTGGATGACGGGAGAGCAATAGGTGTTGTCTATCTTGACTTCAGCAAGGCTTTTCACACAGCCTTTCACAGCATCCCTGTATCCAAGTTGAGACTTTAAGAGTTACAGTCTGGATGTCTAGTTATAATCTAGTAACAGCCTAGACTAACAGGTAAGTGAAAGACTGGCTGGATTGTTGGGCTCAAAGAACAGTTCATGCTCAACCTGGAGACAGGTTACAAGTGGAGTTCCTTCGAGGTTTGTGCTGGGACGTGTCCAGTTTAGTGTATCTATCAGTGACCTGGAGGAGGAGGTGGTATGTACCTTCATCTAGTTGGCAGATGACACCAAACTAGGCAGTGCAGTTGATGTGCTTAAGGGCAGGGCCACCTTCAGAGGGACCTAGGCAGGCCAGAAGAAAGGGCCAGCGGGAACTTCATGAATCCAGCAAGGTCAAATACAAGATATTTGCCTCTGGGATGGATTAACCCTCTATAACAGTGCAGGCTGAGGACTGACTGGCTGGGCAGCAACCTGCTAAAAAAGAATTGGGTGTTCTGACAGACAGTAGGTCAAAAGCGAGTCAGCATTACAGCCTGGTACCGATGAAGACAGGCAATGTGCTGGCCTCTATCAACAGGACCATAGTCAGTAGATCAAGGGAAGTGATTCTTTTTCTCTTTACTTTGCATTCGTTAGACCACATATGGAATTTTGCATCCAGTTTTGGGCCCCTCTGATGTTGGTAAACTTGAATGAGTTTGGTGGAGGGCCCCTAAGATGGTCAAGGAGATATAGCACATGAACTATGAAGGGAGGCTGAGGGAAGTGGGCTTGTTCAGCCTGGAGGAGAGAAGGGAGCATAACAGAAATCTTTCATATGAGGTGGTTACCAGGAACAACTAACCTTAGGGGCATGATGGGAAAACAAGAGGCCATGGTCATAAATGAGAGGTTCCAATTACATGTAGGGAAAATGTTTTTCATTGTGAGGATAATTAACATTGGAATAAGGACCCAGCGGGGTTGTATAATCTCTGTCCTTGGAGGTGTCTGGGTAATGCCCAGAGCAACCTCATTTGAACTCAGTGTTGACCTTGCTTTGAGCAGTAGGTTGGACTAGAGACCTCCTGATGTGCCTTTCAGCCTCTGACTCTCGGAGTTCCACTACAGCCCACGAAACTACAGGTCATTATGTGACTTTCCCTTTTGTTCCTGCAATATGGAAATAGAGAATTGTCCTAATTTGGTCTGTGTCTGGGCAGGTATGTGAAACCCATGAAAGAGTAAATTTGCAGCATAGCGGATAGGAAAAAGATATAATCCCAAGAAACTTCTCTGGTATGATGGAGCCTCACTGCATGGCTTGTAGGATAACTTTCTGGCCGTGATGTAAGTTTACAACAGATTGCATCAGACAGCATTATATACCAAAACAACCCCCAGCAGAAACCATCAGCAGAGATGCAAGCAATCTGGCAGCGACGGAGTTGACATGAAGTGAATGTGTGGGATAGGCCAACCTTGAGGGCTGTAATAATACACAGAATATAATATGTGTTCATCTCTTCTGCAATTTGTAAGGAAAAGGAGGGAAGGAATTGTGGCCAAGTTTCCAGAGAAGCAAGAGCAAATGAGGAAAGATCTGTTTCTGCCTTCCAACGCAATGTTAGTGGTATTGCCTTCTAGGGAACCAACCCTGCATGAGACTTGAATGCACTGGGTGGATGTAGACGCCCTGAAGCTTTAACCGCTTTGCGACGTGCAGTATCCAAAGTCACTGCTGCACCAGGTAGACGTAAGGCAGACTGCCTTACTTTTTGTTATGAGCAGTGTCTTCCACAAGAACAACTTCTTGCTCCGTGTCACGTGAAGTGCTTTTAGGCTTGTAGCGTTTTCTTTTGCCTGTGACTTTATGAGCTGTGATGCAGTAACACGCTACACAAGAGAGGAGTGCAGCATCAGGGTTTCACTCGATAGCTGGGGGCATGTAAATTAGTGTTGGTACAGGCAGAGTTTTCAGACATCTGTTTACTTTAGCCACAACACTTGCGACCTTGACTTCCACTTTCCCAACGCATAATGTCATTTTTTGTTCTTCTTTTCCCATTGTTAGGAGCTGGGAAAAAAAAAATCTAAACCATGCTGCTGTTGTATACTTGTACTATGGCTTGCATGTCTGAAATAATACTATTGCTTGTAATCTTTGCAATACGTAGCTGGTATCTCAGGCTGAAACCACTTCCATAGTTGAACATATGACGTGCTATGACGTACTGAGCTTACAATGATCTCATATAGGTGCAGACAAGTGTACTGTGCTTAAAAATGGCCTTTTCAAATCTGCTTTTATTGAAAGTACCTCCGCTGACTGCTGTCTAAGATTAACAACACACCCAGCGTTGCTGGGATACGAGGCTGTTCACAGGCAGCCTTGATGGATTTCATGCACCACTTAAATATAAGCCATATGTCCAACATATTCATCTTCCTCACCATCCCTTGGGTTCGCAGGTATGTTTTGTCAGAAGTCTGTACGCTCTGCAGCTGCAGCAGCAGGTTCGCAGCTGGGGTGAGCCGGCACACTCTGCGACACTACTTGGGGATGTGGTCTTTTATTTGTGTTTCTGGATTTAGGAATCAGAGGTATTCGAGGAGACCAGCCCTGAAGTGTTTGGGGTTCTTTTTTTAATTATTATTATTATTATAAGCTGGAGAGATGAATATATATATGTTTAAAGCATTTTTTTAGTCTTCTCCAGTGACTCACACTTTCAGTGAAAAATGGTCTGTAATTATGTTCTCCCTTGGTTTTTACAGTGTCTAAGCATTCCTATTACATTTGTCTAATGCTTATACTGTTTCTTCCGCCTCTTTTTAATTTTTATTTTAAGCCTATGACTGAG
Organism: Aptenodytes forsteri; assembly: GCF_000699145.1. Taxonomy (NCBI): domain Eukaryota; kingdom Metazoa; phylum Chordata; class Aves; order Sphenisciformes; family Spheniscidae; genus Aptenodytes; species Aptenodytes forsteri. Next base: position 592,715 of record NW_008795673.1, on the reverse strand, counting down.
GGAAACAATTTAAAAACCCATTACAGTGTTGTCCTTGATAATATGTTCCTCAGAAAACAGGTCATAATGCTCTCCTGGGACTGAAATTATTGGGTATCTTCAAAGCTCAGCTGACAGAAACTAACCAAGCAAGGGACTTACCCTGATCTACGAGATAGAAGAAATTCCTTTCTGCGTTTGCCAAAGCATAATAGAAAGGGCCATTGTTGGTGTGAGGGCAGCATCCTCCGCTAAGGCCCTGGCCATTGGCCTGCATTGTGAAACGTGGATTATCCACCACTGGAGGTCTTTTAAGAACAGGCTGGAACAACGTGTAACTTGGCAGGAGTATTATATGCTTTGACGAGCCTGTCTCAGAGCGTTGGGTTGGACTAGATGACCTCTCTTACAGTGCTTTTTTATCCCTGCTACTCCAATATAGTTGTCTTTTTTCCTTGCTTGACAGGCAATACAACTGTAAATGCCTGTGTATTGCTAAGCAACGTCTCCAACTAGATCTACAGTTTTGCCCCCAAAAGTCACTTGTTCCGTTTTTGTCTCTGAGAAAATACAGAACTGGAGGCTGGCTCAGACCCCAGGGGAAAGCTGCAGAACCGACGAGGAGCGTGGATCTGCTATCGGAGTATGGAGGGGAAAAGGGCATGTCCTGTTCTCATGAAACCATGCTCCCAAGGCCCCCAAACCCCTGTGTCAAAGCTTAGGCCTGGAGACTAGTTGAACAGGTCAGTCAAGAGGCCTTAGCGTGCAGAATATACGAAGAGAGGACAAAGGTATCTAGCTAGGTTCCAGGTGGATGCTCCAAAATCTGTTTAAATTTCTTTTGAATCTGCCATTTAAAAACTTTGAAAGAGTTGATCCAGGTCAGGAAAATTAATCTGAATTCAGACTTCCAGGAAAACCTGGTGCAATTCTTCAAACCTGTCACATGCCTTCATAATCTTTTGAGTTTGCACTAGAGATGGAATGTATTTGGCTTTAAAAAAATTGAGGAGGAACTTGCATTAAAATTTGCTCTAATTCAGTTTAAGGCCTTTTTGATTCTTAAAATGACATATCCAGCTGAAGTTGGATGGGGCCTTATTTTGCTTGGGAAACGCAACATCTGAAGTGGCTGATGTTGTGCTGTTACCGCAGTGGCTCGTTTAAATACATTCTGACTGACTTGAATGAACCCTATTAAGTTATGATGCATCAGGATTTATGATGCAAAAGCTTTTTCTTTTCCTTTTCCTTTTTGCCCTGTTAATTACAGTCCAAACAAGCATAGCTATGATCCAGAGCAAAATCAGGCATTGCCAGGTTCATGGTGCAATAACTTAGAGACAGTTAATGCGGCTTTTTATCTGTTTCTTCTTATCTTGTAGTGCAGATCCTCTCTCTGTAAGACGCCTGAGGAGGACAGCCAGAACAGAGGGTCCCCTGCCGCTCTGCCCAGCTGAGCGAGGTCTCTCCAAGCAGACTGATCGGATCCAGTCCTTGGCTGGACAGGGTGGGAATACAGCAAAATCACTGCTCTCTTCTTCCCTTCCAAGGCAATTTAACCCCCAAAAGGCTTTTCTCTCAAGCAATTTTCAGTTAGTAACTATACAATAGGGGTTTTATCCAGAAGTGATTACATTCTTTCATTATTTGAATCATTTGGAGTACTCTGGAAATGTCACAGCATTCAGTGAGAACTGCTGACAGCTCTTCATATCCTTAATGGGGTATCCCATTGTTGTTAAAAATGTATTCAGTGTAAAATAATGTAATGAAAATAGGCAGAAACTCTCTCTCTCTCTCAATATAGTCCAAATGTAACAAAAAAAATCCTTGCTTAGTTTTTAATCAAGACAGCTTTGCTCTACTATCTTATGCATACTAATACGGTCTTCTTTTAATAATAAAGAAGATAATATTCTTAAAATTAAATTTATCAGCAGTTAACTGGTTCGTGCCATAATACTTGGCTTGATATTATTGGTTATGACTGTGACAAAAGGCACCTTTCCGTTTTCAGCCCAAGAGTAACAGAACTGGGCAGTCACTGCCATTAAACTTTTATTTTTTACATGTTTGTATTTGGATCGTCTTTTTCTATCATGTTTTTTAATAAGGTTTTTCAGGTCTATCTCAGATTCTGTCTAAGTAGTGCAGCTCCCAGAAAGGCAATGGACCAGATTAACCACTGATGCCATTTCACACATACAGCAACCTCATCTAACTTGCACATATGTTATTCAGTTATTTTATAACTTGCATTCAGAAAATATTGAGGGGAGTAGGCAGGTAGAGGAAGCACAGCTTATGGAAATTTCCTCGAACAAGACTTGCCTCGCAGCTCAGCTGTGATATATGATAGGGATTGTTCTCTGATAATCTGGTCCATTAACTCTTGCCATTGGGTTGCCACGTGCAAGGAAGGAAGAATCTCTTTTTTATTGCAGAAAGAAGGTATGAAGAAAGTTAATATGAGTTATGAATAGAGCTGCACACCGATATAAGCCATAATGAAAATACACAACAAACTGGAGAACTGCTGAAAGCAGAAGGGTGTTGAAAGTGGTGCACTATGTACTTTATTTATGTTATTGGCATCATAAAGTGTTTTTGGATGGTGTGAATCCTTATCCAACTCTAGCAGAAAAGAACAGCTCTCTGCAGTCGCACTCAAACTGTCTCTCTCTCTTTGGTAAGGTACGTCCTTTCTGACAGCAGAAATAACGCTCCAGTAAAAAGCTTGGCCAAAGGTTTTATTCCTCCGCATGAGTGTTTCCCTGCTGGTTTTCCTCATTTTTCTATATCTGAATCTGTTCTTTCCTGCTGTTATGTTCATTAACTTCACCTCCAGAATGAACAGCTGGAATCAGCCCACTATAAAATAGTTCCCTATAAAATGACAATACTTGGCAGCAAGGCTGCAAGACCCTGCCGCATCTTTCTATAGCTGCTGGTTCATGGTAATTTTCCATGATGGTGAGGAACAGCCGAGCAGCTAGTGATCTAGGGTCAGTGCATGCTTTAAACAGGCCAATTCCTGTGCACTGGTGTGGTAAGTCTAGATCAGTGAAGAATATACCCATTGCATGAGTGACAGAAATCTGTATAACATCTCCTTTCTGTTGTTTTGTGGTAAGAAACTTTGCAAATTATTTCACAAGTGCACAGATATGACAGTGTTTGTTATCATGCTCATTTTTATTACAGCTGTTAAGGTCTTGGGTGTCTCAAAATATTATGTGCTTTAGCAAGGAAAATGCCTCTGCTATTCTGCTGAAAGCTTGCTCTCTGCAATATGTTTCCACCAGAGAAGATGCTTGAACCACCCAAGTGGAAAATGTAAAGAAAAAACCTCTAACAAAATGAGAAGGCACCTTTGCAGGGTTTCAGCTGGTAGCCTGGATGGTAGGACCTGGGCAGCAGGGAATCCTGTGTCCCGTGGGGAGGGTTTGTCCCAGGGCAAGGGTAAGGTGATGTCTGCCTGTCTGCTACCCGAGAGAGCAGTCCACGCTGCTACCCTGTGGAGTAGCCCGGTCTGTGCGATACGTGGAGGGATGATGTCTCTTGCACCAGATCTACTCACGAGGGTCATTCATGTTGGGGAATTCTGTACAGACCTGGTCGCAGGAGATGCTGCGACCAGAAGCCTGTTGCTGTCTGTCACTTTGCCAGGTGGCTGCATTATGCAGGAATCGGTCAATCCCTGCATCTAAAACCGACTACGTATTTTAAAGTCACAGTAATTAACTAAGCTAGAGGAGATGATCTGCTAAACCTTTCTCATAGCTAACATCTGAAATGTGTGTAATAAGACTTCCAGAGTCTAGTGTGTTACTCAAGATGTGTCTACTTCCAATTACTTATTCCAGTAAGTCCATGCTTTTTGGAGTGCTCAATTAATTTTCATCACAGCACTCCATTGGCTTTTGGGGGTTATATTACATCGACTGTAGATTAATTTTGGGTTGCTGTATTTGTTCTAACCAATTTTTGTGATGAAACTGCAACCTCATTTATTTTTATTTACGTTGTAATTAATGACAGCTACATATTAGTTACTTGGAAAAAACTGATCAAACGCCTAGGGTGATAAGTTGGGCCGAAGTCTCCCCAAAACAAACTGCCTGCACAATCATCTGGAGCACGTCCTTGGCATTTCAGTGGTTTAAGGAAGGCGACCTGTGTGATTATTGTTAAGTATTTCTGCTTCCATTGGGGGGGTCAAAACCAGCTAGAACAAGGAAAGAATGGGAAGGAACGAATTAAATTCTTGAAATTCAGAGTACATCTTTGGTCTTTTCTGTAGGAAAGTTTAGTTGTTAATTTCTTCAGATCAATTCATCTCAACAAGGAACTTTCAGAAAGAATGGGAAGGAATGAATTAAATTCTTGAAATTCAGAGTACATCTTTGGTCTTTTCTGTAGGAAAGTTTAGTTGTTAATTTCTTCAGATCAATTCATCTACCTCCAGGTGTCTTAAAATGCCTTCAGAAGAATGGGAATATTCATTCTAGCAACAACAGTACACTCCAAAACTATAAAATCTTTTAAGACTGGTTACTAATCATCCTCATCTCTGGAATGGAAGAAATTATAGAAGCCACTACAACAAAGAGGACAAGAAAATAAATGTGAATGTCTCATATCTTACAGTTTTCAAGAAGAAATTTAGTTTAAAAGACAAAACCTGAAGATTTCAGATAAACCTAACCAACCTAGCCACAATGCGGATATAATTCAGGGTGGATAAAAACAGCCCACAATGGAAAAGAAACATGAGGCACCTTTAATTTCAACCTTGCCAAGATGAAATGAAAGGAAGCTGATCAGAATGTGGCAGTGGCCGTCTCATAAAATGTGACAAGATGGGTAACGATCTAGGTAAATACTACTGCAAATGTAGTCACGTGGCATTTGAAATCCACATCACAGCCTCACCCGAAGCACAACATTCGATTCTGTTTGCAAAAGGATTTTCGAAATAAAAGCTACTGAGAAAAGTAGGTAAGAGATAAGCCAGACAAATGGTAGGCAAGGAGAATATGGGTAAGAGGGGATGCAATGGATGTGCTTAGAGAACTGAAGAGAAATCTTGCACTTCCATGTACTTTTATTGCAAGAGCAAGCATTTTAAATCAAAAGGCATAAAATCTGATGTATCAAAAAGGCAATACACAGTTTCACTGAGGAGGCACTTGTCTTGAGATGCTGCCTATTTTCTGGACAAATATATTGAGCACTAGAAAAGAGGTAAAAAACCCACCTCTAAAAATTATTTGAGCTGGCGTAAATGATTGTCATCCTCAGAAATCTATTTCTTAAATCTAGAGCAAGCCCCGGGGAACTGCAAATATATGAAAGGTTTTCTAGGCACCATACGGTGGTTATGAAAGAATCTAACACAGGCCTATTTTTGAGTCAGAAGAATGGAAAAGGGGAGGGCTAAATCTTGGAAAGCAGTACGTTCATGATTATGAAACTGAATGTGGTAGACAGGCTCAAGCCCTCTACACTTCAGCAACACTTGCTCTATATCTATTTATAAGTAATTTTGCTAGAGGGGCATTAATCAAGTGAGAAAATACTCTTCTGCTCCAGCTTGGGAGTGAAGAAACTGTTATGACAGAAGGAAAGCAAATACAGCTATTTTAAGTTGTTGCAAGAGGCATTGAATACAGCCATATACTTGCAAAAGGTTGTTGCCTTTGCTGTGGCCTCATGTCCTGTGCTGTGAGAGCAGCGCCTGGAGCCCAGCCTCTCCCTGAGCAGGTAGCTTTGCAAAGCTTGCGTCGTATTGTTCTTTGATAAAACAAAGGCTGATATTACACAACTACCTACAAAAATGCTGGCAAAGCATTTCAGAGGATGTTGATAAAAGGAGACTGAGTGCATTTAGGACATCTGTGTTGCGCTAGGGGATTAATGTCTCTGTGATCTTCTCCTATCCCATTTTAGAGAGACACTATGTTATTGTTTTGCTGGTACTGGCACTGTCCTTCTCCATGGCATTCCCAGCAGCTCCGTCCCCTTTGTTGCTCTTCCAGCTCTGGGAGTCCCCACAGTTGAATGCTACAGTGTTTGGGAAGGACGTGTTTTATGTGCTTTAACTGTCCATATCCCTCTTAGCGGGACAGAACCTGCTGGGGCTTTTGTTTTACGATAACAACAGAAGTGCTGCAAAGCATCAGTTGTTTGCTCATGACATTCCTCCGATAAGCTCATACCCGCTCCCCAGTTTGGCAAAACCCAGCTCCTCTGGGCGTTCCTTGTGGGAAAGAAAACTTTCAGGGGTACTTCCAGGTTGGCTTTGCCTCCTTTTTACCAGTAGCAGGTTTCAAAGAGTTCACCGGGAAGGGGGGTCTTTCTGTAAGGCGACGTACCGCAGCATGTCTCCCCAGGCTGAGCAGTGATGAGCAGAGTAACTCAGCAAGCTCAGCCCAGCTGAGCTCAGCTCAGCCCGTTTGCTTCAGACTACTGGTACCCGTGGGAGAGAGCTGAGGGGAGGAAGGAAGAGTACTCAGTCATTTTCACTGTCTTCTAGCAAAAAAGGTATATTGGGCACATTGGGAAAACGCATTTCCAAGCAGCGGTGATTTCCTTGCTGTGATCCAGTCCTTGATGTTGTCTACTTCATTAATTCCTTTATATCCTTGACATAAACAAACTTAAGGACAACCAGATCTATTTAAATAGGTCACACTGGAAACCGATCTTTTATTTTTCCAATGTTTCTATTATTTAGTAATTAAACCAAATGGATCTGTACCCAATAGCAGAATTTGGCACTGAATAGTTAATCCTGCTGTAAAAACTGTGAAATCAGCAGCGAGAGCTGACTTCAACCGTCAGGTTTCAGTGCAGAGGATAAAGGTATATTTTTGTTCCCCTGTGGTTCAGATCAGGGATGCCCAATCTACTGAGCACAAATACAGTTTCAATTACTTATTGGAGTTGGACTCTATCGGTAAAACTAGAATAACATTTTAGAAAATGTAAATGCTTAAAAGAAAGAGCTTGAAGAATTCCCTGCTGAGGTATTATTTTACTGCCTTATGTAGAGCAATTCTGCCTCACAAAATGAAATAGCAAAACATCCAACCGTAACTGGATATTACACAAAAGGAAGGAATGAGGATTTGCTTTAAAAAACTAGAATAACATTTTAGAAAATGTAAATGCTTAAAAGAAAGAGCTTGAAGAATTCCCTGCTGAGGTATTATTTTACTGCCTTATGTAGAGCAATTCTGCCTCACAAAATGAAATAGCAAAACATCCAACCGTAACTGGATATTACACAAAAGGAAGGAATGAGGATTTTGCTTTAAAATAAAAAAAAAAAAATTTAGAACTGTTTTTCATTTAATTTTTAGCAAATATTTTCTTCAAACCTCTGAAAGAACTTTGTAAATCCATCTATACAACAGCAAATTTGTACAAAATATTTTATTCTTCAAGTTTCTTCAAACTTGTAATGAAATGCAGTAAAGAATGCTCTGTGCCCTGTTGTCAAAAGCTGCCAAAAATTAATTATAGTGCCTGTCTGATGCATGACCTGAAAGCCCCATGTTTTAACTACCTTTCCAGCTTTTAAGAAAATCTTTGGGGTTTTTCCACTACACCCTTGTTTACAGCAGTATTTAAAAAATAATGATAATATTCAATAACACTATTTGAAAATGAAGACGATCCTTTATAAAGTGCAAGTAAGTTATTGAAAAACCGTTCGCAAATAGGAATGGCAGAAGCATTAGTTATTCTGCTTACTATGAATGTCAAGCTATAAAGCCTCCTAAAGCAACTGTTAAAGAAAGACTGGAAGGCCAGAGGAAAACTAGGCATCCTCATTCAAGTCCACCATTGTTTCCCACAGTATTGTCCACCATTCGGCAAGATGCCAGGCTCTAACTTATATCTCCTTTAGAAGTTGGTGCTTTTGCCAGTTTGGGCTGTATATCCTAAATTTCACTCCATGTTGTGAACTGGTTTAACTGGTTGGCCAAGAATTGACTTCCCCAGTAGGAAAGTGTGGGATCAGCTGGGTGGCAGCTAGACTTAGGCGACTCTGTGCCCGGGTGAAGTGCTGAGCCCCCTTCAGCTCCCAGTCTGTCACAGGGCGGCACGTTCACCCTCTAGAAATTATCACCCTGTTTACAGTTTTTTACATATCAATGTAATGAAAATAGTAGATTAACCTTTTCAGTATGCACTGAAATACACCAGCCTCTCATTAATTCCCAGTGACGTGCTCACAATTTCCTGAACCTTGAAAACCTGCTGCTCGGGCATTTAATTGTGAGAGCTACACACTACTTCTTTTCCCTGTCTAATTCAAATTTCCCTGTCTAATACAAATACGCTTTGCCCAGTTAAGAAGGTGATTTTCAGGTCACGTCCACCGTTAGAGCTGAGGACTGTGTTTACGGTGCGTTGCCGGCTGGTACTGTCAGAAAACATTATCCCTTCCTCACTTTGGTCTCCAGTAGCAACGCAGATTTCTCCCTATCTATGCTGTTCTGACAGAAGCCCTGAAAGGTTATATATAGTTTTTAGATGAAAATCCTAGAAGTAAAACAATTCTTATAGTTATGGAAATAACAGAGGTTTTGAAGCCTTTGAAGACCTGGCATCCTTTTCGGGAGGGTAATGGAAGAAATCATTGAGTTTGTCTTAAATGCCTAAAGCCATTCTGGTGTTCAGGGACAGAAAATACTATGCGCATCGTTTGAAGTCATCAATGACTCAGCAGCTTGGTTTGCCTCTCCCAGGAGGAGGGGCTCACAAGCCATTGATCTCTCATCCAAGATGCAATTATATGTCTCCCTCTTCCACTCTTCCCCTGGGGTTGCACCCACGATTAGTACGCACTGATTCTATACCAATGTGGGGACGTGTGTATTGTCATACTTGAGGGGGATGCACACCATTTACCGGGTTTCGCAGAGCTTGGGTGTTAGCCTTTAAAGGAAAGCATGTTCCACGGGAAATGGATGTGGAGGGTCAAAGTGAACAACTGAGGCTTTTCTTAATTCTACTTCATTCTCGTGTAATGGAACATCATGAAGACCTCCAGTGAAGGGATGATAATGCTCACAGAATTTATCTGACATCTGGAAAAGAAATTAGGGTGTCGGAAAAAACCTGTCTCTTAAACTGTTCTAATTTCCAAGTTCACTGTTACTTGAATTAAGCATTCTGTGCTACTTTTTCACGTTGATATTATCTTGGAGTTGGGAGGCTATTATTGGAATTCCACTCTCTAATACAGCCGTTCAATTATTTTGGTGTTGTGTACTACTTATGACCTTTTTAATATTCTGTCATTTGACTGACTTCCTATTCTTATTCTTTTTGCTATTTACAGTTTTACAGCCCCGTGGGGAAGGAATAACTGCACTGACTATTAATGAAAATGTAGACTGCTGAAATGAGCAAAATGGTTTCTCAAACTGCTACAGCGCAGTATATTCATGAAGCTTAGGAATAACAGCAGCCTTGTTGCAGTGGTAGTCCTCAGCTCTATTCCCCCTGAAGTTTCTGAGTGTTTTGCCGTTGTCTCATTAATTTGTGGAGAGCAGAAACAGCACTAAAGAGCTGTTCCAACAAAATTTCTAACAACAGCATGTAAAATTGTAAAGAAAATGAGAAATTATGAATACAGGCGTTACTGGGTTTTTCCTCCTCAAGTTCATCGCAGGTTTTTTTTAGAGCAACACAGAGTACGAGTAATAATAAATGAAGTCTTAAGATGTGAACCTAAGAAAGAACAAGAATCTCTGCAAAAAAAACAGGATTGGGAAGTTAAAGATTAAGTTTATGTGCCTGGTCAGCGAAACTGAGATCAGAAAGATCCACTTGGACTTTCAGCGCAATTGTTTTATTATGTGAGAGCAGTACCAAATAGGAAGGAACCCTGGCAGAGACCTTTTGGTCTCTCTCGCCCTCAGTGCCTGGCTCATGATAGCATGAAGATGAGTGTAAGCACCTAGAGCTGAAGCAGCCTGGAGGCTGCTGAGGGTGGTTCCTGCCCCCGGGGAAAAATGGTCCCCTCTGAACAGCTACAAGGACTCGGTGCTACTGAAAGATTGCCAAGCGCCAGGAGACACCTTGCTCCGCTCCCGGGGGCTGGCTTGGGGAGCTAGGAGTTCTGTCCTGTTTTGAATAGTTTATTTTAGAAGAACCAGATGGTGGCAGAAATTTGAAGATACATTATTGCTAGCGTTCTGTACGCAGCTGAAATCCAGGCGATGGATTTAGAGCAGAGAATTAATAGTATGCATGATAACAAGCAATTATGAATTTATGAAGTTAAAGTTTATGAAGGAATTCTTTTACACCTGCCTGAATGAAATAGTGCAGATCCTGGCACACTTAAAGCAGCAGAAAAGGAATATGAGCTCAGAGTATATAATAGGATCCAATTTTTTCTAGCTGTTGCATTACCGTGGCTTTGATAAGGTGCGCAGGGCAGCACTCCTGGGCTGGGGGGGTATTTTTCATTTGCTTGTTTTGCAAGCTGTAACACTCATAGTTAATTTTTGAAGAGCATGTGCAAAGTAACCAAATAGTGGAGAAAATGTGCGCTTCAACTGAAGGGAGAAAATCACCTTGTACCATGAGCTATCTGCACCATATTTAGCTTCTGATTTTCCCATACATGTGCTTGCATGTTGTACTTTGTCAGGCATGTTTGGCTGGAAGGTTAGTTTTGCTCAATTGCACGCTTTGTATCCTGGTAAAGATAGTGTGGTAGCCCACAGGAGTAACCCCGAAAAATCACAGGTTGGGATTAAAACTATGGTCTCTCGATGCTTAATTCTTTTGATGTGTCATCTGTCATGAAGCAAATTACCCAAATTACAAACTGGGTGTGACACAGCACGAAGAGGAAAGAGGAGGGGCACATGCTTTTGATTGACTTCGTAATATCATGCATAAAGAGTACGGGAAGTAGTGTTGAAAGAGGGACTCTAAACTTGTACTGGGAAAATTGTAATCAGAAATGGCATGGTTTATATCCTTCTGTATTTCTAATCGTATTGTTGTCTGATCTAATCTAAAGCCTGAAGGCTTCTTGCTGGGTGAAAATTGCATGTGGAAATAGAATCTAGATAAGATGCCTGTCATCTTAACATCAAAGCACTTGAGCCCAGGATGAAAATGGCAGGTTTTTATTTCAGAAAAAGAAAGACTTTTCCTTCTGTGGGATTCTGTAAACAACATGATTCAAAATGTCCCAAATCGTTGGACTGCAGAAAGTCAGACGGAGTCAATTACGTTTCAAAAACATGGCCATGGCGAGGTGTAACTAATCAACTAACCGTGACGAATCCAGTATCTCACCAATATATATTTGCTAGCCATTTCTTACTCTCTTCATCTCACAAATGAGAAGCGTAAAATACCTGCAAATACTGTTCTCCAACAGCATTTTTGCATTTGTCTGGAGTTTATGGAGACAGTTGGCAATAACTGGTTCCAGCCATTTCTGCCACATCTCTTGGCTTTCTGAAAAAGCTGCTTAATATCTGCACCACACTGAAAGTGCCTTGTTGCAGAGATTTTTAATTTAGAAATACTGTCTTTTAGATTTGCTTTACCCAAATTATTTAACACCATGTCTCAGAGTATTCCAAACAACAATGAGAAAACTCATTGAGACCCCTTAATTGCACAGCCGAAGTGGAACTCTAGTGCAGCACGCTGCCCCTGGCAAAATGTTTAGACTACCTACCTCTCTGATTAGTCTTTAGTTTCAAGGCAAAAATAAATGCATTTAGTAGCAGTCGTTTTGGGGTTGTCTTTGAGGATCGCTGGAAAGAGAAGAGTGATGACAGGTAGGTAAAACATATGACCGGTAAGTGAAAGATAGCAGTGCAGAAGCCTGGTTAGGGCCAAAGCTACTGCATGAGGAAAGGCAGGTATCTATAAATAAAGTACGTAAGATGTAGAAGCTGATAAGGAGAGAGGATAGTGTGAAAAGTGTGCTCTGTAAGCCAAATGAAAACATATGGCTTAAGCTTTCGTCGTGTGTACTGCAATTATCACCATAAAAGTTATCTGAATGTTTTCCTCCCATAGCAAGAACCAAAAATATCCCTTTTATCCCAGAATTAACAGAATCAAGAAAAATACAGAATCTCCAGGAGTCCTTTTGCAGCCCAGTCCCCTAGGAGAGAAAGGGAGAGGGTGAGACACCCCTGACATTCAGCAGAGGAATCCTAGTTATGCCTGCTCTTTGCCAAGTCCAAATCTGTCTCTTGTGAGAATGTTGCTGGATTGGTAACATTCAGCATCAAGGAATTTGTGTTCAGAAAGCCACTGGCTCCCAAATGGTGGTGGCTGTCGGCTAATTTCAGGGGTCAAAGGGAAATGCACAGCCTTTCTCTCCTCCACTAGCCTCCGATGCACCAGGAGGACCCTTTCTGCTTCACATTTGTCCTAATCAAAGAAAAAGAACTCGTATCTTTGTTAGCCAATGGAAGAAATAAAAAGAACTCGTATCTTTGTTAGCCAATGTTAGCCACCCCTTTCTCACGTAGGTGCATGCATTCTCAAGACAGTTGGAGTGGGATCATGTGTCTTCTCACAGTTTGTGCTTTGGAATTTGTCTAGGCAATTTTGACTCCTCCGCAATGAGATACCATAACACACGAATGAGGATGATGGCAGTGGTTGCTAGTGAAAGCAGGTTAATGTATAGAATATATTCTGTCTGTTTTATAGCTCCTATAACATTGGGACCACTTGGTTGGTAGACAAACCCAAAGAAGGGTTCTTACCTGTCCTAAGGCAACCCCAAAGCCTGTGCCCCGAGTGATTAACTTCCAGCTTTGCATTCTCTGCAGCACCTAGCAGACCCCGGAGCAAACACGGCTGGCACAGTTAACATCGGGCACCTTCATTTAATGGGATGGGCTGCTGCAGTTCTTCTGTTGAAGTGAAGAAATTGAGAGGTATTCTGTGACGTTACAGATGAATTTCTCAACGCGGGAAGTAATTGAGTAAATTGAGAGTAATGTCCTTTAAAGCATCTATAACTCAGCCTTGCGGCCTTCTGATGAGGGATATATTAAAGCAAATACTGCAATTACAAATTAAAGCAATTACAAATATTAAAGCAAATAAAGCAATTACAAAAACACTGACAGCGTGCCATCTCAGCTGCTTTTGCATAACTTTGTGTTTTCACTTCACTAGTATGTTTTTACAGTAAATAAGTGAGAAAGGGATCCTAAAAGAGCTCAGATACTACTCCGGTGTGCTGCTCTGTAGAGTGTTTGCTAGCAGTCTGCCTCCCAGTTTAGCCTTGCAGTTAGCGGTTTCTCATAGCTATTAAATGGGATTAAACCCAAGCAAAGAGCAAATTGCACCATTTTCTGATATTTCTTCCCATATAAGCAACTGCTGGAAAAGACAGGCTTGGCAAGGAGCTGTCCCAAATCCCACCGCCCTCCTATTCCTCCGAGACCACACGAGTGCTTAGTGTGCTTAGAGCAAGCTACTTTCCCTTTGGGATCTGGATTATTTGGCCTTCGCACATTGTACAGCTCTTAATGCCCCACGTCCTCAAGCGTTCCTGGGAGCCGTGGGAGCCAGTGAAGACTGGACTTCCATTTTAAGCTCCAGACGTCCACCCTCCAGTTGCTGAGGACCAGCCGCATCTAGATGTGGGTGAGGCAGAGTCCCCTCTTTCCCAGACTGTGTAATCTCTCCATTCGATCCCTAAACATCTCTTTCTGCTGGCATCCCCTGGTCACAGTGGAGGATCAGTACACGCTACTTTTCTTTCTAGTGTTTCTTCAGGTTGCCGGGGAGACAGTCATCTGTCTGCACTTTACAATCCAGGCGTTTGGGCCCGATTCCTCCAAGAAATAGTCAGGGGTGGGATTTTTTTCCTCTCAACCTTAACTAATTCCCCAGAATCACTTCTCCCTACCCGTGCCCTCCCCTGTCATTTCTCTCAGCATTTAGAAAGCCCTGCTCGTGACAGGGGAATGGCCTGGGATGGAGGGTGTGGTGGCCCGGATGGGGGCTGCTCCTGGGAAGGAGAAGAACCGTTTGCCACGGACCTGCGTCTCCGCACCCACACGTCAAAAGATTTTCCTCAAGACTCAGTGACCTGGCACAACCCTTTCAATCATGCTTCCCTTTCAAAGGAGCTACAGGATAATGGGTGAAGACATGGTGTCACACAACAACACAAGACAGTGTTACATACGTTTGCGCTGTCATAGGGTGAATAAAGAGCAAAAACCAGATGTGTAGCCGGTATCTTTTTTCTTTTTGGCTCATCCCTGGCCATGACCAATTTCTCTGTCGTTTCACAGTCACGAGGAAATTGCATCCTAGGAAATTCTGTTGGTCCCATCTTCCTTTCCTTTCCTTCTTCCCCAAGCGTATTAAGAATCTGGTTTGATAAGACTTTTTCTGTGTTTATTTCTCTCTGTGCAGGACGTCGCTCCTGTTGTGGAAGGTGCTCTTGCTGGCCATAAGCAACGCTGCAAAACCGTGGTGCTGCAGGCAGATGAGTGACGGTGCTGGTCCGGGAGCATTCTTAAGCTGTCCGCAGCTTTGCAAACAGATAAAATAGCTCCCTAGTTTGGAGCGTGTACAGTCTAAGTAATATGAGATCCAGAAATATTCAGGAGACTGGTATTCAGTGAGAAAAAAGGAGATGCTTCCACAGAACGATGGAGAAAGGCAGAAAACACACGTTACTAGACAAGGGTGGGTAGATATTTACATGTGTAAGACCAAAGTGGGAGACGGTGAGAAGCTGAACCTAGGAAAAGACGACGACTGTTCTGTGATACTCTGGGTTGTGAAGGCAAGGATGACAACAGAGCATAGCGACGAGTTCAAACAGAGGCATAGACACAATACTGAAAGCATCACCGTTTTTGGAATACATTCTAGGCTAAGAACACATGTTGCTAGGAAACTTTTATATTAAAAGGCATTCATCTTTAAACCTTGGGAACATAGTAATGGCTTTTCCTCTGTGCTAGGGAAGTTCTTTTAATGTCAGTCCTGACGTTACTTAGACAAGTAATATGCGACAGGGAGAAAAAAACCTCACATTGTCTTGGGCAAAGATTAAAATCTAACATTATTTTTAGATAGCTTACAGGGTTTAACTGAGCTTTAGTCATTCTGGTCTGACTAATAAGAGACTGATAAACAAAGATGATGTGAGAAGATGTTATATGGAATAAGAATTGAAATATGTCTTGGAAAAGGTTTAGTTGGCCCAACGCGGAAGATAACTGGCTTATGGCAAGATTCAACAGACTGCTATCCGGAGAGGAGGACAGCTAATCAAATTCCTTCAGGTTATTGCATTCTCATCCACAGGCTTTCTGGCTTTCAGTTTTCTCATTTTATACAAGTTCTGTATACAAGCCTCGATAGCTCATATAAACTCCTTTAAAAATCCCCAAGCATCAAATCTCTTGAGGCCGGTTTCTAACAGGTTTCTAATATTTTTTTCTGATGTTAAAGACCTGCTTCCTGAGCAGAGAAATCTTCAGAAAAGGGTAGAGCCATTTATGGGATTTTCTGCTCAAATGAGACATCCAAATCTGGTTCTAGTAGTTCCTAACCCTAATATTTTAAGATGGCATTACCTATTTTTCTCGTGTGCTTTACCCTGCATTTTGTTCACTCTTTTTTCTTTGTTTGGGTTTTTTTTCTCAGTTTTTCCTTCCTTCTCTCCCTGGCTTGAGGGTAGCTGCCACCCTAACGCTCCCTGACTGATGTGATTGTTAAGCCAGCACGCTGAGATGCCTGACGGTTGCAGTGGCAACTTCAGCACCTCCCTCTTACTGCTGCCATGCTCGCCATCGCGCCGGCTCAGTCGCCTGGGGAATTGCACGGTAAACCAAAGTTACTGCTTTTATTCCCCCGGTGTGCTCTCTCCCCCTGTGCCCTGGGCACACCAAGGTCTATCTGACTTGTTTGCCATGCTCAATTCAGAATTTAAAACTTGTTCTATAACATGTAATGGTCGCCGCCTTAAACAAACAAACAAACAAACAAACAAACAAACAAACAAACAAACAAACAAACAAACAAACAAACAAACAAACAAACAAACAAACAAACAAACAAACAAACAAACAAACAAACAAACAAACAAACAAACAAACAAACAAACAAACAAACAAACAAACAAACAAACAAACAAACAAACAAACAAACAAACAAACAAACAAACAAACAAACAAACAAACAAACAAACAAACAAACAAACAAACAAACAAACAAACAAACAAACAAACAAACAAACAAACAAACAAACAAACAAACAAACAAACAAACAAACAAACAAACAAACAAACAAACAAACAAACAAACAAAAAGAAGCACTACTGATAAGAGTATTATGGGTAGTTTTAACAGACTTTTATTACTAATATCACTATGTGACGTGTCCCAGGGTATCGGGAGCTTTCCCATGGTATGTTCAGCCTCAGCCTCTTCACATGTGGCAACGAGAACAGAGAGATCTGCCTTTCTGTCTGGCACCTGCGGAACGCAGGAAATTCTGTTCTGGGGGAGCACCGCACTTCTGAACGGTTCACTGAGAGGGGAGAACACCGTGTTGGGACTGATAGTAAACATGTTGTTAAATGAACCTAAAAGTAACCTCCTTGGAGTTTGTTTTTTTTTTCTAGGGGAAGGTGATAGCCTTTATCACATCAGCTGAATCAGCTGGAAGAAAGCAGACAAGCTTTTGGACCCAACCTAATCATAACTTAAGACCTGTCTAGTAAAACCAGAGTGGAACAGGCAATCTGTGGGACAGAGTAGGGCTTCTGAAGGTGTTCCTCCCTTGAGGATCAGGACTGTCGGTTAGCGCTTGTGGTATGCCGTCGTCTTTGTTAGCTTCTCTGGCATTCTATCTGCTTTTCCTAGTGTTTTCATACAGGGATATGGGTTAATTTAGCAGCTGGAAACCTTTCAGGGCAGGAGCCATCTTTGTTTTCTGTGCTGGTAACACCATCCATGTCCTGGCTGCTACGCTGCCAGCATAGAAATGGGTAACACCAGATGTTTATGTCCCAGACGTGTACGTTCGTAGAGGCAGTGGTTCTACAAATAGTTACGCAGGAGTGTGACACTTGCACAATTAACCTCATAACCAGTGGGATGGATGAGTAAACTTGTACTGCAGGATCACAAGCTGAATACCATTATTATTATTATATTAATATATTATTATTGTTATTATTATATGAATAATAATTATATTGCAGGGCATCTTTCCCCCAATGCCCTGCTCATCTTCCATGTATGAGTTAGAGAACAAAAGTAGCCGCATACTTAATTATGGCAGGCTGAAGGGAGATTGCAATCGCCTTTGAAACCATTCCAACGCACGGACGTTATGGTAACACCTTCTCTCTTATGCCACTTGGTGGAGCTTAGTGATTTTGGCTATCACATACATCGTTTTGCAAACTTACTGTTTGATTACACAATCAGTCGTCAGTATATCTTGAAAACAGACCAAATCCCTACTAAGGAAGTAAAACCAAAAGCGTACCATAAGTTCTAACAAACAAGATGCTGATTCCTAGCTGCTAATGAATTTGGTAATCCCCCATTCTCCTCTTGAAAGCAATAAAGCATGTGGTGTTTTAATTTTTTAAAGAAAAATTTAAAATACGGCTTAGGATCTTGGTATTTATGATATACAGGATGAGAGATGGGTAGAATTATGTCATGTTTGGTTTATTTTTCAGATTTAAAATAATGTTTTAAATTTTATCTTCCCTTGCAGAGTTTTGGGAATGTGTACATGCATCTGGGTGAAAGACCTCACGTTCATTTGAATGTGTGCTTTTCCTCAACAAGCATGTGAGCAGTGAGCAGATCGACAGTTAAATAGGGAAATGATTATATCACACGCTGGTCCTGCCTTCATTTAAATCAATAGCTAGTCAGGTCAATAAACCCAGAATTGGGACCTTGGCTAATTATGTGCTCAGCCAAAACACTTGTGCTCAGAGCCTATCTGGAAATTCAGGGTCTCACACCAATCTGACTCTGTTATCGCCTAAACTATCTGTTGTTAAATATAAATTAGTTGCTCTACAAAACTTACTGAGTCCTAATTTTGAATGTTTACCTAATAATTCTTTTATTCTAAATTATCAAACAAATAATATTTTCAGATGAATGCTACCTGGTGTTTTGGGAATACTGAATTTTGACATCTGAATCTGAACTTCCGACCTTGGAGTTTGGTACCCAAAGTGAGATCCGTTGCTTTTATTTTTGTAGGTATGTTGTAACTAAGAGGTCTCGATGATTCTTCCTAAATCCTTTCTAATGCAGGATGCCTACTGCTTAAGCAGAGTCGTGAGAAATAAAGGTTTCAAACGCGGTCTCTTTGCTGTTGTCAGGGAAGAGAAGGAAAAAGAACAGAGGACTCGGTCCTGAAATCTGTGTTCTGCAGTCTTAGGTGTCTTCCTGTGTAGGCGGCTTAGAGAGTCAATGATTTTTCTGGCTTCGTCTTAGGAACTGGAAGCAGTAACCGTGCAGCTTCTTTTCACCGTGGTATTGCCCAAATTCCTTTTTGTTGTGTTGGACTGACAGATGAGAAGGAAATTTTTGACATAGCAATGTACCATACATATTTATCAAATACTGAAAATGTTAGTATATCAATGTTCTTCTGGTGTGGCATTTTACAAGGGATGAGGGTAAGAGCAAAGTTCTGTTAGGAGCCCTAAAAGCAATCCCAAGCTGGCTGTAACTCTCTGTAACACACATGTACCGGTGGCTAGTGTTCAGTGCCTGTCCAGCAGTACTTATTACAAGAAAAAAAACAGTGCAAGTAATTCTGCCCAGAAGGACGATGCAGCTTAAATTGACTTTTTCAGATATTGACAGGGGAGGTAGCAGAGAGAAGAGCGAGATTATACTAAGCAACTACATATGACTGTATGGGACGACACCCATAGTGCACATGGCTGCCTCTCTTGTATGGTCCACACTCCGTGTCCACGCATTGTTTCCATTGATGGACCTCTCTTATCCAGATCGCATTGCGTATTTTCTAATGATCCCCTAGCATTCCCGCAGACCAGTCAGGATTGAAAGGCCAAGACGTCGTGTACCTCAGTCACCTTGGGCATGTGGAAAGCTCCTGGTTCCTGCGACTCCTTAAACGGGCTTGGAGCTCCGTGAGCCTGTGTGGTGACACCTCTCGGGAAGTCAATGGTGTATGCTACTTACTTACAAGTACTTAAAAATGAAGTGCCAGTGTGCTAAATAGGAGACTTCTCATGAAGAGGGTGGAGGATGAAGGCTGCTTGGAGCATAGGTGTTGACTCTTCAGGTGTTTCCTTTTCATCCGTGTGTGACACACACGGTCTCTATGTTACTTACTTATATGGTTTACCTTTGCGTATATTGTTTTTAGTTCAAGTTAATGCCATAGTAGATGTACTTCTGACTTTTGACTGTTGATCATAGCGGTGTGTTCAGAGTCACTGGAACCAGGCAGACGAATGGACGCGTTCCTCAAACCACAGCGCTGGTTCTTACTCTTGTTTGTAAAATGAACCTAGTCACTTGAATGCCCGCTGCACGAAGGGAGGTTTTTGTGTTAAGGTTATATGCTCTCATCACTTCTTCAATTCCTAAGAAAAACAGGATCAAAGAGCTAAGTACAACAAGCAGCGTTGCGTAGAGACGAGATCAGCAGATGTTCTTATTAAACTTAGAAGAACTTACACCCCATCTTTCATGTTAGGAGGAATAATGGCATTGTCATTATGTCTTAAATCTGCCTATTTTGCAACACAATGTGTTAGAAGGGCTCTTTGATAACATACAGCTTCATGCTAAAAAAAAAAAGTAAAGGCTATTTACTTGCTCAGCATAAACACTAACATTTTGGAAAGTCCTAACTGTGCCATGAAGTGCCACATTTGACTCATTGATTTGGTCTATTTTGCTCTGTTCCTTATTTTGCTCTAATCCTTGCTTTGCTCTATCCATCTATTTTATTTTCTTTATAAAGGTACTGCAGGGATTGTAGCAGAAAATGGCACGAGAAGAGGGAGAGAGGTTTCAAAAAATACCAATGTGCTGTTTGAACTCTTGCAATCCTCGTGGCCGCACAAAAGCATTGGGAAATGAATTGCGTAGTTCATTTGAGTTTATTGCAGGCTCAAAGCCATCATTTCCTGGCAAATAAAAGCAGATAAATAATTAAATACAAACTTTTGAACTATGCAGTAATTCTACAACGACTATTAATCATCGGTCAGATTTGGGGTGGGAAAGGTGGTAGCCTGCCTGTCTAAAAAATAAACCTCACCTTCATGAACGGGCGTGGAGAGATGATGCTCCGTGTAAATCATATAGAAGCGCAAAATAACTGTGCGCTGCCACTTTGCTGACTCGGCTGCCCTTCAGGGAGGCCGAACACAGCTCCCCGGGGCAGAGCCGTTTCTTAGGCGGGGGCGCAGGGAACACACCTCACTAAATCCATAGAGCAATGAAGATACTGTCCGTTAACTTCTTTGCAGCACCGTTGAGTTTGTTTATTTTAAGGAACTTGAGAGGTAATGTCATGGCATATCGTTATGGGCTGTATAAGCTGCTATTAAAATCTGTAGGAATTAAAAACACAGAACAATTTTTGAGTTTAAGATTGTCGTGCATGTTAGAACGACGTATTGTACCAGTGTCATCCCTGAGGGAAAACAAAGGTAAATGGAGTTTATCCCCTCCTGAGGTGGGTGATGCACATCTTGCCCAGCGCTTGCTGCCTGGCTCACTGTACCTGCTGGGTGAGTTTGCCAGCAGCATCCGTCATTTTGACATACAGAGAGTCTTTTTTAAGCATTTGTGTTAAGTTTGTATTAACTGGATGACTTGAACTATTGTATCTATAAACAAATAGTTAGAACAGAATACAGATGACCTAACTGAGAATATATTGTGAAACTGGGTTTTTAAATTATTATTCTTCTTCTTTTAAAGAAAACACAATTCTTATATAACCCTGCATTAGGGCCAGCGGCACACGTGCAGCGGTAAGAGCACACCCTGGGTGCAACTGAAAGTAGCTCTCAATAGGTATTTGACCTGTTTTTAATCCAGTTATAAATGATATAAAAATCAATTTAATAGAAAACTGGAGGCCAATATAGATGTTTCCACAGTCCCCTGCAAACATTTATTTTAAACAAATAAAAAATATCTCAGTATCTGAGAACCTGAAAGTCAAGCTGTTAACGTGGAGAACTGGACTTAACTTCCTCACTCAAAATTAACAAATACGGGAAGAAAATAATGGCTGTTATTAGGCAAAAATGGTTATTTTCCTCCCTTTTAAAAATAACACTAGCTATTAACTCGGACAAGCTGTCCTGCTCTGTGTTGGTTAGTGGCCGACTGTTCCTGCCATCAGTCAGCGGAGCGGTGAGGGGAGTCACAGACAGACCGGTGTTAATCTGCTTGTCAGGTGGAAATACCCATCTGTGCTCCGGGGGCGATGTGTGGCTCATCCAGCTTCTTGCACGGAGAGAGAATTTCATCCACGGGGATGAGCAGTTTGGCTTTCATACGTACAAAGAACGGTTCTCCAAGTCAAGGGCTTGATTAAGGTGGCTCTGTCTGAGGTAGCACCTTCACTACCTTTTTGTTGAAACGTGATATAATTTACAATGCCACCTGCATACCAGCGTGCTCTCGGGGGTGAATCTACTTCAGGCTTGCTCTGGTGATGCTCTAAGGATCAGGAAAACTGGAACCGTTTACCTTTTCCTATGCCCTTTGGTAATAAAGCATACCCTTGTCTGTCTGGCTGTCTGCTGGCTCGCACAGAGCTGAACTCAGGACAGCAGAAGAATCAATAAAGTGTTTCTGTTCTGGGTAAATTGAGGCAGGTAGAGGAAACTCAATAAAATAGCTTATGGAAACGTAGCTTGTGGGGCTCTGTTCACATCAGCTGAGGAGTCTTTGCCTAGATGGTAGAAGTGAAGAGTGTGTCAGTCTCTACCTTTAGGTTTCCTTAAAGTCCACGCTGCGTAGTTGTCAAGCTCTCCTTGCCAAGCAGGGGTGCAGACTGGAACGGCAGGCTGCCTGTGGGACTGCTCAAACAGAGAACATTAGAGAACAGAGGGCCGAATGTCTCTCCAGCTGCCGTGTCCATTGTGGTCACTGACGCCTGGGAAGGCCTGGACAGGCGGCTCCTGAAGGCTGAAGAACGGTTCTCTGTCCGTAGGGAGCATCATTCTGCTGGGAAAGGCCATCGTTAGCTGCTGTAGAGCACTGGATCATACTACGCACCGGTTCCAGAGCTGCTTACGCTGCAACACGTCGCTCTGTACGCGTAATACAGCCAGAGCGCTGTACTGGTCCCCGGTCCTCTTGTCGCTGCCCATTGCCGCAGGCTGTCAGTCTGCTCTCCAAGGTTACTCACTTGAGGATGTTGAGCAAATGTACAGCAGCATGGAAAATGTCAAACAGTAGGAGTGCGAAGAAGCTTTTTCCTTCTGTTTAAGTACTATTAAAAATCATCCACGTAAACAGATTCAGAGCACTTGATAGCAAGTCTGTGACGTGCAAATTATGTTAGTTCTTCAGTAGTCAAACGGACACGGGAAGAGCACTAGGCACCCATGTCCAGACATGGGACAGCACAACAAACACCAGAGGAAACTCAGCCGTGAGAAAGAGGATGTGAGGACGGGTCTTGCTTTGCTTGCCCGGCACCGAGGACTGGTCGGGAGTCACCGGTGCAGCTCAGCAGTGCCTGTGTGTCCTCCTGGGGCTGGTTTGTGACGCTGTCCTCACCTGGGAATGTGTAGAAACTTGCCTTCCTCCAAGAAGGCCTGGCAACGAAAGGCAAACGGGAGAATCAAGTCTCTTTTTTTCCCCCATATTTTTTCTTGATTGTGGGTTTCGGGTTTTGGAATTTGGTCGGCTCTAGAATATTCCCCATTTTCTTCTGCCCACCTGCTGAGTGAAAAGTTGCCTGCTGCTTTTAGTCGTCTCATTAGCCTGAATCTTGTCCTTTTTTCTACATGGTGGTGGGAATTTCTCTAGCTGGGAAGAGAGTTCTAGGTCAAGTTTATGTAATAACTAGGGGAAGGTGCCAGAGCCCTTAACCTTCCCTGCTTTTCTCTTGGTAAGTTCATACTGCTTTCTGTGTATTAAACCTCTGTCTGGGGAGTAAGAAGAGCCCGGCATACAGAACTAACGGTAGGTAATTCTGTATTTCTATACATCATGCAAACCCGTGTTTTATGCCACAATTGCAAGTCCTAGAAATATCGTATATATTTGAACGCTTCGAAAAAACAAACCACTGAAAGATTGAATGTGTCCATAATGCTGAATTATTAGTCATCAAGCGTGTTTTTTAAAATTAAAACACCAGAGATTCTATTTAAAATAACCACCTGTTTTCTTATTTTAAAAGTTTTTTTTTAATCACCCTTAACTAAAAATGAATTAATTAAAAGAAAAACTAATTATGGTTGCCTGGCAGTCAACTTCCTTTCCTTCAGAAATCTCAGGGAATAATTACTTCGTAATTTTTTTCTTTTTTATTTAGTTAAATTTTAATTACTAAAAGATACGGTATGTTTGTATGAACCTAATGCTTAAGAAAGCAAGCTTGGCAGTAGCGGAGACCAGGGCCCTGTCACGAATTTACAGCGCGGAAACGTCACAGCCGTGGACGGGCGCAGCCTTTAGCAAAGCAAGCGTCCCGTCTCTCCAGCCTAAGCCAAGGGGAGGCACAGCCTGGCCTTCAGATGCGGGTTCCCCTCGCTCTAGTCCGATGCCAAGTGTCAGCCACAATGATCCGTGAGGTCAACCTTCACAGAACGATTCACGAACCGCCAGGAACGTAGGAAAAAAGAACCCCAAACAAAGAGCGAGCCGGACACACGTGGCAGGCAGCGCGTTCAAGCCCACAGCACCGAAATGCAGGGGGCCGTGCGCCAGTTATTCCCTGTTCACGTCTTACGTTCGGAGGATTCTGAAAAACGACGAGTAGGAGAGCGTTCGGCTGCTTCGACGTAACCTGCCTTCTAGTGGCACCCAGGAATAACCGCCTGTTGGGCGCGGGCACCTCCTCG
>NW_008795673.1:552261-567379 GCF_000699145.1 Aptenodytes forsteri | reverse complement strand
TTTTGAGGGGCCCGGCGGTGGCAGGAGGAACGGGGCGGCCGCGGACGCTGCTGCAATGCCGGGAGCACCTGCCCCGCCGCTCCGCGCCCCCTGCTCCAGGGATCCCAAAATGGTCCATCAGCGGTTCCTGCGGAGGAGCGTGGTGGACTCGGACCAGGAGGAACCTGCCTTTGACCTTCCCGAGTCAGAGCATCAGAGGAAAATTATCCTGCTCCCGAAAACCAGGAGGATAATTGCGGAGAGGGCGAAGGCAGGGCACGGGGCCGGGGAGAAGGTGTGCCTGGAGGCCGAGCCTTCTGGGGAGCTGAAGGCAGCGCCAGCCCCTGGCAGTGTCGTAGGGGCTGAAGAGCAGAAGGAAGCCGGCAAAGATGCAGAGCGGAAAGAGGCGTCGGATGCTTCCAAAGATCAGAGCAAGGCTAAGAAAGAGGAGCCTGAGGAGGAGGCTGATATGAAAGCGGTTGCCACCTCCCTGGATGGCAGGTTCCTAAAGTTTGATATTGAACTCGGGAGGGGATCCTTCAAAACGGTCTATAAGGGTCTGGACACGGAGACGTGGGTGGAAGTTGCATGGTGTGAACTTCAGGTAAGCTGAGCTGATCCTCCTGTGGGTTTTTTTCTGCTTTGTAAGCCTAGGAGCTAAGGGCAACATGCCGGTGTCATCTACAGAAGCTCAGCTTTGAGCAGCCTTTATAGTCACCATTGCTTAGTATCCAGTGTCTAACTATAGCGCAATATTCTCATTGGCTCTCAATCTACCACCTTATGTACACTCCTCCCAGGCTTAACCCTCTCGGCCCTGGGATCTGACTGCTGACACTGATGATGTTGACATAGGACCTGTCATATTGCATAAAAGGGTCAGGAGTCGCTCCCTCCGAATGCGCAAAGCATGCTGAAAAGAGCGAAACGGAGCTCTTCTCTTCCCCCCCCTCCCCCCCCCCCCCCCCCCCCCCGCCACTTCAGAACGCGGCAGCTTGATTTAGCAGGAGTGGAGCAGCAGGTCTCTATTAAAAAGACACTGAGCATAAATGAAGTTGGAGAGCATTTGCAGGAGCGAACTTTCCTTTTTCTACAAATGCATTATGCTTTTATAAAGATTGAAGATCTGCTGCCCCCTTACTTGCCCTTTCCCCTGCTCTGAAATTGTGACTGTCGCCAGCTTCTTGTGAGCCAAACCTCTGAAAGCACCTGAGAGTGCTTGCCTTCTTAGGCATCATGAACTAGTGCTTCAGCTAGGTCAAAGACCTGCCTATCCAAATACCTTTTAAAAGGAAGATTTTTAAAAGGTCTGATTTGGGTTCTAGATCTCTAGAGAAGTCATCGGGTAATATCTAAAGAGAGCGAAGGTTTAGATACTGTCTTATGCTGGTTTGGGATGTAGCTGTTACCCTTTTCCTAGTGATTTTTGTATTCTCACTTCTGTAAAAATGACAGTAGTATATGCTTAATGTTTTTTCTTTGTGAAGCTTTTAGCGTCTGTTACTTACCTCATTTCTGTTAGCATCCATTTGCATGAGACCTATCTAAGAAGAACCTGAGACAGATTTTTATTTTTTTCCTGAGCTATTACTGAGTCTGAGTTACTCTGCAATTTTGGTGGGGACTAGAAGATTTAACTCAAGTTATAATTTGGGGTCCTTAAACTCCCACTGGTTGACTGAGCTTTATGGCCTACCAGAGTATTTGAGAATAGCGTGTCAATAATGTGATGTGATAAGCCTGAGCTCTTGATTGTTTGTTTGTTTATTTTTTAATGTTGGCCCAATCTGTTTGTAAATCACTCCCGGCTTCCTGGGATAGGCGGGGATGGATGTACAGCCACATCTTTATTCCCTAATGATTTCATTACACAACATAATCATAATTTACTGCAGCGCTACTTAATACGAAGTATGGGGAGCACTTCTCAGTCTTCGTAATCACGTGTTCCCATGGCTTTAATTAGACAGAAATGCAAAATACAGAGCCATGGCAGTTGGGCAAGGTGAGGACCTGAAGGGCTGGTGGTAAGGGGTTTAACCCTCCTGCCCCCCAGCCTGGAGGGGGTCCTGGAGGGCTCCTAGGGAAAGGGGGGGAGGCTGTGGGATTGCCAAGGGGATTTACAGGGGAACTGAGTGAGGCCGGTGCTGCTGGGAGGAGAGCCTTGCGGGCAGGCCTGGTCTTTGTCTGGCTTCGGCTTGAAAGCGAATCCCAAGTGTTGTAAGGCTTTTACTTCGGTAGCCCGAAATTCATTTAGGATGACGATTGGGAAGGTTTGTCCGTAGGAAAAGGCCGATGTTGTTCAGCTGTCGGTCTGACCAGCGCAGGCCAGTTCTGTCACTGCAGAGCGATTGCACAGATCAGGAATTCATCTTGTTGCCAAATTTTTCAGTATGCTCTAGCAGGGGAACTGAAATAGATGTATTTTCAACATACTTTCTGTGACAGAATAGCTTTAATGACAAAAGACTGCCAAATGTGGTGGAGAACGCTGCATTGAAATTCCAGTGTTTGGGTCATTTACATCTAAGAAAGAGACTGGGAAGGGAAAATTGCGGTATGAAGCTTACCTGGTGATTGGTTTTCTTGTTCCTAGTTACGCTTGTTTATGAATTCTTGAACTGACTGTACATGAAGAAATAATATGTAATAATTCCTGAATTCCCACTAGTTTCCATTATATGTGCTTCAGCTGAAATCAGATCTTACTACTAAATATTTTCAATTTAATACAGAATTTGTTTTAGGCCTCTAACTGTAGAAAGAAAACTCTTTATTCGACTGCTTTAGAGAAGTTGGTGTGGATCCAGAGAAGTAGGGAGGGCTGCTGGTTCTCCTTAAACACTGCTGTCCGTTTGCGGTGCAGATGTGGAGGTGATGCCAGAGGCCAGGTAATGTGAGATGGTATGTGAATTTTGAAAGCCAGTACTCTGGTCTGGATTGAGGAAGTCTAACTGAATGACAAAAGTCTTTAAGCACCACGGGATTAAAGCCTATGCTTCTAGGATGAGTTTGCATTAAGGAAGCCATCAGGAGAAGGTGTGAATAGCTGTGTGTTGTCTTGGGCTTTTTGACTTGTAGAGTACTCTCTTAATTCAGCTAGGGAGTCATACTGGGAAAACATTCAGAGGGTGCTGTCAAGTAATCACTTCATTCACAGCATTTTGAAATTTTTTATGTAAGCTGTGCCAGTTAGATATGCCCCCGTTTGTCTCTTTCTCTGTAGAAATTTCTAAGTTCAGCTATGCATAGCAGAAGACTGAGTGGAAGCCATCGCCATGCTGTTGAAGACAATGAGTTCCTCTGCAGTCCCACACCGTCAAATCCCATCCCAGAGCCTTTTTGTGGAAAAATTGCAACAAATTGTACTTTGTCTTTCTTCTGGAGATGCACTTGGGCTTGTTACTTTTAGAGCTGGAGAGTTAAAAAATAACAGTATTGAGGTTCCATGCAGGCATTAATCCTCTGTCCTCGCTCAGCATTTTTTCAGCCCAGTTGTACTGTTGCCTCTGTGTGTCTCTTTTTTTGACCGTCTGTACAAAGACCTTGCGAGCCATTCTTGTTCAGTGGTTTTATTTCATTGCAAAGGTGGCTTTAGGGTTCAGAACCAAAATCAAGGCTTGGATTAGGGTGGGATCCAAATGCTAACCAAACTAGATCTGGGGTCTAGACCTGTCTGAAGACGTGAAAGCTGTACTCAGATTCTAGCTAGAAAGGAAGTTTATTGTTCCTTCCTGAAACTGAAGTATTGGAGCAGGATTAGTGTGCCCTTGCAGTTTGGAAGGGTTTGCATTCTAACGGTTTTCAACAGCTATAATTAATTTTAATTGGTGGCATACAATTGCTGTGTGGTGAGGCTTCAGCGTAACAGTATTTCAGTGTTGCGCTCCTAAGTAAAATGTTAGGTCATGAATAAGAAATATAGATTGGCAAAAGCCTACTGCTGGCAAGCCCAATAATCTTTTGAGTTAGATGGATGGTTTCAAAATTCCCATCCTATTTCCCTTTGGGAACATGTAGGGAAGCTGCAGAAGAGTCAAACCTGGTACTATCTCAAATGCAAAGACCTGATTGTACCTCATGGTTCTTGCTTGGACTGTGAATACTGAGCTTCTGTTTGATTGTATTTAATTTTAGTTTTCTTCATTGAAAATGTGGAAAGGAGGGACTGTCTCGTCCTGCTGTTGCTGTACCCGTGGTGGGGAGGTGAGCAATGCCTGTTGGTGAACACCGCAGGGAAGCCAGGCTTTTTCCACTGGTTGCCCAAGACTTGTTCTCCACTCTGCATACCGGCGCTTAGATGGACGCTGGTGTCTTCAGGACGCTTGGCCTCCAGGTGCTCCGCGTGAGAATGCGTGGGAGTGCTTGATGCTCCCTGGGACAGAGCTCAGCTCAACAGAGGTATCTGGGGAGCTGTGTAAGAGTGGAGGATGGGAGAATTGACCTCTGCCTTCCCCGCCCATATAGCTGAAGTTGGAAATCAAGGGTAATAGAATACCTCTGATGGCATTTTCCAAATGGCCACCAAACCAAGGGGTCTGTAATGGTAAAACAACCACAAATAGACGTGCTGCTCTGAGGTGGCAATTTCTTGCCCCCTGCACCTCTTCTGCCAAGCTTCTGGTAGTACAGTTCTGTAGGGAAAGACTTAATTATCTTTGCAAGACAAGTGTTTTACTCCTTAGTTTTATAGCACTCTTTTGTTTTTATGTCACTGCCAGTCTTCTCAAGCTGCCTGAACCAAAGAAAAAAATGTGAAAATGCGTTGTATGTCTTAAGTCACTCAGATATTCAGGAGTTTCATGTTTTTGGAGGGTACAGATCTTAACTGAAAATTAAGTTCTAAATGTTGATGCATTTCTGAACATTTCTTTCATTTGATTCATATGCAGTATTAATATGGGAATGGATAATGTATTTTCTTGATCTCAGTTTTTATTCCTTAAATGAGAAGCTCATCCAGATTGGCTGATAGCTGACTGATTTTAATATGGCATGAATATTCTAGAAGTACAAGATGAGATTAGACTTTGTTTTAATGCAAGGTGAATAAAAAGGGCATTTAAAATCATTAATGCTCTGTGAACTTGCTAATTTTTGTTTCTAAGGCTGATAATCTTTCCTTGAAGCAAAATTTCTAGTTTGAGCAGAGGAAGGGAGGAAAAGCATGCAGTTTATTTCTAAGTGTGTTACCTTATGCATGAGAGAAGGCTATGATGCCTATGTAACTATTTTCTTAAATTTTTAAGCAGTGTTTTCCATTGTATGTCCACTTAGAAGATCTGTGATAGTTGTTTAAAGCAATACCAAAGGTCCATGGCTCAGATGTTTTTTGTAAGCAGATAACGTTTGCATGGTTAAAAGTGGGAGCCTGTAAAATGGACAATGTTAAAGCAAGTTCACTTTGCTCTAGCTGGGCAAGTCACTTCTGGCAAAATTAAATTATGTGGAGTTAAATTCTGTGGGAGGAGGAGGCTGTCCTACGCCCCCGTATCAAGAATCCAAGGGATTTCTTTCTGAAAAAGGTAATATCTTCAGGATTTTCACTGGTGTGGTAGTTTGGCTTTTGTTAGTGTCTTTGGCTAACAGCATTCATCTGATGTTGAAATAGTAGCTGGTTACTATCTATGCTGTTAATTTATTGGCTGGGCAAACTTTGTAGTGTAAATGAACAGAATAATTTAGAAAATGTGTTTGGGAGAAGAAAGGAGGGAGACTGTATCTGAAAGCATGAATCTGATATTGCTGTGTGCTCATATTGAGTTAACTCTGAGACTAATTTTGTCTGCTTTGAGTTAATTCTTGAGATAGTGACTTCTGTTTAAATTTAAACAATTGGTTTAGCTCTGCTTTACGGTATCAATATGAAGACATGTGCCTGTATCACTGGTGTTTGTTAGTATAGCTCTTGCCCTGACATGGAGAAGCAGGATAGGGATATGGTAGTGAACTATTAATAGACTGCTTCTCAAATTCAGTAAATGAAATAGAGCTGGGTCAGACTTCAGATTCTGCTTCTGAATCAAGCA
The DNA here is from genome assembly GCF_000699145.1 of Aptenodytes forsteri. Taxonomy (NCBI): domain Eukaryota; kingdom Metazoa; phylum Chordata; class Aves; order Sphenisciformes; family Spheniscidae; genus Aptenodytes; species Aptenodytes forsteri. The sequence goes on along the minus strand of NW_008795673.1, from coordinate 561,371 downwards.
AGACTCCTTTCTTTTGCTTTTGAGTACATTTTGCCTAAAGGTTGGTTGTGTGCTCTTTTAATCCTGGTTAAACCCTTCACGCTGAACATGTGGGGTCCAGTTGCAGTAAGAGGGAATGACTTAAAATAAAACCAGAACTTGGTGTAAAGGATAGTTCTGGTCCCTTTGGTCATCTCTTGTCCACAGTTGACAGGGAAAAAAGTTGTTGCAAGCTGTCATCTTAGTAATGTTTGCACTTGAGATGCAGTCTGACTTGTGTGTATAACGTGCTTACATTTATGGTCCGATTGCTGCCTTGTTTTGTGGTCAGGGTGTAACAGAGGTCTGAAGAAAGCCCAGTGGCACTGGCAGTGATGTGCTAGAAGAAGGGTGGCAATAGCAATTCAGCTGTTGATTACCGGACTTATCAGGATTTTTGCATGATCTAAGAGATTGGAGGTGCTGCAGAGGTCGGGAAGAGTCATTCTTGGGTGGGTAGATGGAAGGTAGAGGCCCAACTGTAAGGATTGGGTATGATGGGATTGTTGAGGAGGGAGGTAGTGATAAATCTCCCATGCTTCAGGAGCCCAGCTGGAGTGGTATGCTTGGGTTTGAGTGCTGAGAAGAGCTTGCTACAGCTGTCTGATCAGAGGAAGTTTGGTTTTTAGACTTTCCATGACATAGCTGCTGATCGCCGGCAGCAGGATACTCACCTGCGTGTTCCGTAGGTTCTGTGGTAGGTCTGACTGTCCAGAAAACACAAATACAAGGTAAGTGCTGATGCATGATACCCGGACAGCCTGTAGGCATAAGAAAAGGGCAGCCAAAGGCGTGTCATGTGAGATGTGTGACAATTGGCACTCCTCTCAGAAGAGACATCTTCGTTGCTCTGAAATAGGAGGGGGTTGTGCAAATAATGTTTGGAGAATATCTGAAATGGTCATGCAGAAGCAGAACTGCTTTTCCTCTCGGTTAAGTTTGTGCATGTGAAATTGAAGTTACATCTGGAAACGCATTATTTCCCTGACGTGATACTGACCTATTAGAAAACACGGGTGCTAGCCCAACGTTGATTTCAGTGTGTCTGAAACCTAGCTTGGCAAGGAAGGGGAAAGTTAGTTTATTTTTAATAAAAAATTTATCACCCCTACTAAACACGCCATAGCCTGTCTAACCCCACTGTGGCTACAGCGTTATTCCAAATAAGCAAATTTCTGGAGCTGATGGGATTTCTTCCCTCCTTCTCCAGAATCTTCCATGTAAGTGCACATGCATTTTAATTCATATCAGATTTTATAAGTGATTTACTGGAAAATAATTTTTCTGTATCGTGTTAATACAGCATAACGGCTGTATAATATGGTGGTTAAATATGCAGTGGGAGTAATGGGTAAAATGAAATGCCATATTATGGGAATATACATGTTGCTTAAACTATCAAGGAAGGAGTAACTTAAGACCTAATACCATCTGTTCTTCAGTTGTTTGCTACAGAGGGATACAAAACACTTATTCATGAGTTCTGAGGAAAACAGATAGGGGAATGCAGGCTCAGATAACATTTGTGGGGTTTTTTCTTATTTGGCTTTCTTGTGAATTCAATCTGATCTTCATTCCTGACTTCTTAAACGAAAATTAAACATGCTTTAAGTAGTATTTGATCCTATTATGAACCTCTGCAGCACTTCACCAAAGTTAATTTGAATTTTACTGTAATTTTTGGTTAGGTAAGAAAACTTAAAACTGCTTTGATTCCTAGCTTTTTCTAAGAAAATGAAAACCTGAAAGGACATGGGCATTTTTGTTATACACTAGTCCTTTTTTTTTTTGCAATGCTTTTTTGGGGGAAAGCTGTACTGTAGTTGGTTACTAAAGCTACCAATTCGCCTTTCTCAAATTCTGAAAGTCCTGCTGTAGTCTAGCTCTCCTGAAAACTACTTAAGGCTTTTTGTTTCATCTTAACCCAGAGAATTTGAATGTAAATCTGTATGGATGATGGCTGACGACTTTTTTTTTTCTAGCTATGTTTATACTTTTAGGAAACTCTTACCTTTTCCATTAACTATTTAGCAAAGTATGGGCCTTAATAAACTGTGGTTCTGTACCGCGCACCGTAATGTCGTGTTCCATGTATTCCTGTATTAGCAGGGCTTGTCCAAATGCCATTGTCAGTGTTTCAAGTGCTTAACTGTCTAAAACCCAGTAAGACTGAACAGATGGAGGAAGGTTTTTTCTTTAGCTAAAGAATCAGAAATTGTTTATATTCTATAAAATAAGTTTTTATTAAAAAGAACAAATGACAGTTGGTCACTTCATATATGGAGAACTGAGTATTTATTTCATAAAAGCAGCATAAACCAGGCATTGCCTACGTCTGCTTCTGAAATGGATGTTCCTTTCTCTCACTGGCATGTGCTTTGAAGGATTAAAATTCTGGTGTTTATTCCAGATTTTTGTACAATAAGCAGCTTTTTAACATTGCTTTTCCTGATGCTGTCTGGATTTTTTCAGTTAGAGCGACATTTTGGGTGACCCATTGTACTTGCTGGAGCTAATACAGCTGTGGTGGTTGACTGAGCAGAATCAATTTTGTCTATTAAAAGAGAATGGGGGGAGGGAGGGGGAATCACAAAATTTCCAGCAGATGTGTATCATTGCTGCAGGCCTGTGCAGCTCTCTGCTGAAACATTTGATAAAAGCTAGATCTTGTAAAACTGATTCCAAATAGGTTTGCTTTGTTGTAGGCTTTACTGATTAATTAAGGAAAATTGCCATGTTTATGTGCATTTGAACTTGTTTTGTTTCTCTTTCATATCAGTGTTTGTTTTGAGAATTGTTGCAGATAATGAAGCACGTGTGGCATTAATAAAATGGACTTGCTTTTCTCTCAATTACAATAAGACTTAGATTGCCTTCGATTACTAATGGAGGATGAGAATATCTTGTCCTTTCGCAAACAGTGCAATCGTGACTAACATGGGTGGTTTTGCATGTACTTAATGTTATTTGTGCATGTATAAAATTAATAGTGGAAAAGACACACAACGACTTGTATTAAGCCATAGGATATAGGGTAAAATGAATCGGTAAGAATGACCTAAATGGTTGCTTATAGCCCATCTGCAATCCTGCCTCTTCAGGTTATGTCCTCCCTTGTGTGGTGTGTTTTGCACATGCTTCTGGGGATGTAGCATCAGTTCCCGCTGCCCTCCAGGCTTCCAGTTCTTTTTCTTGCACAAGCTGTAATAACTTCTCTCATTGCCACAATGACTCTTTAAATTTATTAAGGTCAGTTCAGCCTAACCGAAGCTCCAGGAACATCCAGCACAGGCAGATGGGGGTGAGTGAGGGGGGGAGAACATCATGCGATATTGGAGTTATTTGTATTGTAAGGGCCTTGTTAACTTAAAGCTCTTGTAGCACTGTTCCAGGAAACAAATGGGGATTTTTCTGTAACTTCCCTCTAAAAAAAAAAAGTGAGAGGAAAGCTTCTGCTGATAATCTGCTGGTCCTCAGATGCGTGGCAGACTCTTGAACTGGACTAAAGTTATCTGAAGCAAGTTTGAGCTATAAATTCTTCTAGGCTGCCGAGAGCTTCTGAGCCCCATCGGTGTCAAGTAGCAGTGATCACTTGGTCTTTAAATAGAAAACTCACTCTGGAGTCTTCATTTTGGACCTTAAGGACTGTCTGCTTAGGCTGGTTTCAGACCCGCACCAGGCAGCGGGTGGTAAATTCGGGCATCGAGGGCCAGTTCCTGTAAAGATGGAAAGTGCGACCTGTAAGCTGTTGTCAGGCATGCCGCCAGCAGTGCGGGTAGTGAGCTGCGTTAGCGCAGAGCAAGGACCCAAAAGAGCAGCATGCCGATGGGGAAGGCTTCATCCGACAGCTGGTTGCTCTGTCTTCAGACAGACACATGAATTGCCTGGAAGGGGGGTGAGACCTGTAGCTAACCACTCTGCTGGGGGAGGGGTCCTATCCAGCAAGCTCTGATGTTTTCTCTTGGGATTCACTTCTTACCTGAGAACGGAAGAATCTCCTGTCTTGGAGGCATGAAGTCACAGGAGGTGTGCTCCTCACCCTTTCTTTAGCTGCAAGTGTAATAGTTTGGAGGCTTTGGTAAAGGCTCCAATGACTATTGCAGGTGGGGATGGGAATTTGGAATGAACCTCCCCTGTTCATTAAGTCCTTTGGTCTAAGTATTTCTATCATGGGAGGGGAGATAGGCCATATCTCTTCTAGGTGTCATGTAAGAGGAAAGTAGGTGCTGTCACCCAGCTCTTTCACAGCGTGGTAGGTGTGCTCTGCAAATGTCTCTTGGCCTCAACTATTTGAGGAATGGATGAACAGTTCATTTCTGGGTCCTAGCTGTGTTCATATACAACGTGGGACTGACCAAAGTTAAGACTGAGGCCATATGGGGCATATGCAAGAGATCTTTGCTTCTGCAGGCACCTCATCTTAAGAAAAGGCATGGTGCCTTCAGTACGCTGGTAGCTGGAGGACTGGGTGTCAGAGCCACAAGTGCTTTCAGAAGAGTGCATTTGGACCCAGGTCAATTCTATGCCTTATTTTTATAGTCTCATGTTAAATTAAGCCAACTGGATAGATTCCCACATGATACAAGATACTCCTACAAAGGCACCCTGCGGTTTCCTCTAGGCTATAGACAACTCTCTGAATCCTTGTATGTGGAAGAGGATTAAGCCTTCTTTTCAAAGTATAGAAGAAAAACTTGTAGCAAATATCTGTGGTTGGGAGAGGGAAATGAAGCAAAACCTCTTTTTAACTGTCTGGAATAAATGATAGATATTTTGTGGTATTTTTCTTTGTTGGTTGACTACTCGATTCCTGTTCCTTCTCTACTGCCCAGTCTTAAGCACTCTGCCAAAGCCCGTACCCCTACCAAGAAATACACTATGTCGACACCTCGGCTGTTAACATGGACGGCTTGTTGTAGGAGAGGAGAAAAGCAGCTGTGCTCACTGCTTCCAGAGATAATTCTGACATCCCATACCCTGAGAAATAGTTAATACTTAAATTGTGTGTGATCTGAGATGTATCTGTTTACTTAGATGAAGCCAGCATTACAAGTTTTTAACCACTGAAGCTACTAAACTGTTAGGAACAACAATTCTTCCTCTAAGTAACATGGAAGCATTAAATACAAAGCTTCATTTATTAAAGTATGTGTATACTTTCTTAGGGTGGTTTGGAGGAGGCTAATGAACAGGCTAGTGTTCACTCACATGTGGGCTTCAAAGAAAACTTTTCCTCTAAATAGCTTTTGTTTGGGGCTGCAAACTCTTGTGTTTGAAATGAGACACTTGAGATGGAGTCTGCGTATTCAAAAGTAACTGTTGCAAATAAATGGGACTGTGGATGTTCATTGACTTTTGCCACACTAATATCTGTCCATATTTTCCTTCCTTTTCTTGTGATGTTGCTGAACAGCAAGTCAATTTATAGCAGGAGTTGCTGGAGAGTGCAGCCCGTGTTGGGCAGGAATCTCTCAGCGTGAAGACGGTGATGGAGAATGACTGAAACCGGAGGGTCTGCGGTTGGGGGAGTTAGCTTTGCCTGAAGAGGGCGTAACAGAAAATACACAGTTTACTAACCTAGGACGTAGAAATGAAATTGGTGTCGCTGCTGAATCCCAAATTCTCAGTGTCAGGGGTGTGACTGATGCTGATCTGGTTTTGTTACAGATTAGGGAAGGATTACAGGATGGTTCACTAACCCATCGCCGCATTCCTTCATGCGTTTTTAGGGAGGCTTTATTAAAAATGGATGCTACTTGATAAAAACTTTCCAGTAGGCTTTTAAAAACCAGTTTAATGCCGTCTTCCTTCTTATTCCTCCTCTTTCCTGTCCTCCACTACCACCCCAAAAGTTACAAGGACAGGGTCCTGCTCTTTAACACCTTCTGCACCACCACAGAGCGTATACAAATACCCTTGTTCTTTTTTCATGTCCCTTTCTTTTCTTTAGAGGGTCATCTTCACAATCACGTGAAAATTAGCATCTTTGATTAATCTCATAAGATACTATTTCACCTACCAGTCTTCCAGTTCTCCAAGGTGTTTTCTTGGGCAGCTGCTTTGTGCAGCAATGAGGCTGTCGGTCAGTGAGAGCTGTGGTAGCTTCTGATCTTCTTGAAAAATCCTGATGCGTCTGAGACGAAAATCAGAATTTGCAGAGAAATAAAGGAAAATGAGGTAGCATCTAGTGAGACGAGATGAAAGGGCGTTTTATAACCTCTTGTGCAATAACTGCTAGTTTCTGGTTCTTAGCAATGACTGATACTTGTCATCTTTCTGACTGCCTTGTTGATGCTTAGCTACCCTAATTCTGGTGTTGCAATTAATGATTTAACAGTACAGATGCTGTAAATGTCTTTTTTAAAAAAAAAAAAACAACTTTGATAAAATTTATGCATTGTGTATTTTATGCATGCTGAAGTATCCACTATCCTAGTTGCATTACCTCTGTTTTTTACAGCTGAAATTGTAATTTATGAATTCTGTTAGAGAAAGGAGAAAAGCCATTAAAACAATTGCACTAAGCTAATTTTTCTGTGCAGAGAGAACTCTGTAATTTCTAATGAACTGTGACCTTTGTACCTTAAAAGATATATAGTGTATTTTTCAAAATGGATTTCTGTCAGCAGGGTAACTAATGAAATCGTCTTGTAGTTGGAGTCCTCGGTACCTAATAAGATGTGAACTCCCCGTGAAGCTGCTTCTCACAGTTTGGTTATTTCTGAATGTGATTTTCTGTGGATTTTACAGCCACTAGGGTTGTGCTTTTTCTGCATTTTTTTTTTCCTTCAGCAGGGGCAACAAGAGAATCTCTCTCTTTGATATCAGTTTTCCTGAAAATTGGAAGTTGCTTTGTTTCCGTGAGTCGCTACCCTGATTTACTCGCTAAATGTGTTGTGGACAACAAGGGAGACGTGCACGCGCACACAGCATCAGCGCAGTCTTATTTCCTGAAGAAACAAAGGCTGAAAAACCCACCTTTTGAATTTTATTTTTTTTTTAACAACCACTAGACGTAACTAGAAGGGATGAGTTTTCTTAGTCTTGTCTTGCTCTTCCTAAGTTTATTAAGTCTGTGAAAGACGCCAAACTCCCAGTAACTGGGGACGAGAGCTGCAGCCTGTGCTGATGGCATGTGTCCTCAAAGGTGCCGCTCCGCTCCTCTGGAGCGGTCCCAAGGCGATGGAGGCGGGTTGCTGGACCAGGGGTGTGCTGGGGAAACACCGGGTCCTGCTGGAGCAGTGCTCTGGAGGGGCAGCGCTCTTCTGCGTCCTGCTGACAGCCTGGCAAAAGAGAGCGAGCGAGCTGCATTATTTATAGTGCTTATATAGTGCTACAAAGAACATATTTCTATAATAACGGGTGGGTGATTATGCAGCTTATATGGACCACGCAGTGGAGTGCTTCAAGTCTGCTTTAAAGTAATTTCCCAGCCTGGATGAATTAAGTAAAAACCACTCCTTGTTTATCACCGTTGCATCAATTCTGAACATGTATTCAGTTTTTCCAACAGTTTAGTATGGTTTTGTGTGTATTTTTCTGAGGATACATATTTAAGGGTCAGAATGAACTATAATCTGTGACAAAGCAGAGCGTTTAATTGTGCGACTGAAAAATGGAAGGACTGGTTTAACTAGAAGATCTGAACATGCTGAAATGTTAATTACTTTTAGAGGTCTAAGACAGATGAATAATTGGTCATGAAAGCCTGTTCACCTGTTTTAATGAGCTCAGTTAAAAAAAAAAGTTGCATACTATTTCTAAGGTGCTCATGTACCAAAGTTCTAAAATCCCTGAGCCATGGTTTATGCGTTTGTTTCAATAAGCATTATATTCAGTCTGTGTTTTAAGCATGCTATACACTTTGAAATGTAATAACATTTCCCAGAGCAGCAGCTTTTATTCTTAAGTCTGCCCAAAATTACCATGCAAATTTACCTGGTTTTAAAATAATACCTTGCACTGATAGTGGTGTGATGATAGCAGGTCTTGAGTGTTATTTCTCTTGCAAGATTAAAGTGAACAAACAGGGGTTTTTTTGATTGAAGAGAGATAACGAAAGCAACTATATAACTATATACAGTATACAGCGGCGGCAGTATGTAAGCCTGTACCAGAGCTGTAATCTCCACAAAGGAAAACACAATGCAAAATCAGCATATTCGTAAATACATCTATTTTTACAACATAGCTAGAGAGTTGGTGGTTCAGTTGATTGAATTCTCCTTAACCCTAGCTGTGGAGGTGAAAATATATGCTCAAATGCTTCCCTTGCTTCTCAGAGAAAAATCCAGTAATTCTACCTTTCTTTAAGAAACCCTTTTTTAAGGAGCATTGTCCCTGCTATCTGGGTTGATTTTGTAGTGTTAAACCTCATTAAATAGCTGATGTGATATATCTGGTAACAATGCTGCAAGTGGAGTGGGGAATTCATTAAGTGATGGCTGTGATGTGGTTTGATTTAGATGACTTTGCTCTCACCTGTTGAGCTGCTGTTTACTGTCACCTTCATGGCAAGTGGTTACTGTTTGTTTGCTTGGTCTTTGCTTATTGCATATCCATAATGTGGATGTGAGAGGTACTTCAAAAAAACCACACAAATGTGCAATAGTAATCATAATAAGGATAAAAACGTTTGTACAGGTGAGATAAATACAAGAATCTAAAATTGTCAATGTCCTCCTAAATTTAGCAACTATTAAATAAGATCATCACAATGAGTATTATTCCTTGTTAAAAGACCCTTTAAAGCATGTGGGTTTTTAAATTTAATTGCAGTATGTGGCACTCTTACTTGCAGTGGTGCAGAACATATAATGTACTTCTGGTAGGCAAAGCATGCCTGAACGATTTAAAAAAATAAATAAAAAAATAAAAAAAATCTTCTTTAGTTTGTGAATTCTCAAGTGCTTTCCTTAAAAAGTACCTGGAGTGGTTTAGGTGGATTGTGAACTTAGAATCATAGAATCATTAAGGTTGGAAAAGACCTCTAAGATCATTGAGTCCAACTGTCAACCCAACACCATCATGTCCCTAAGTGCCTCATCTACTCGTCTTTTAAATACTTCCAGGGATGGGGACTCAACCACTTC
>NW_008795673.1:538812-551072 GCF_000699145.1 Aptenodytes forsteri | reverse complement strand
CCTCAGCACCCTCGGGTGGATCCCATCCGGCCCCATAGACTTGTGAGTGTCCAGGTGGCATAGCAGGTCATTGACTGCTTCCTCTTGGATTACGGGGGGTTCATCCTGCTCGCCGTCCCTGTCTTCCAGCTCAGGGGGCTGAGTACCCTGAGGATAACTGGTCTGCCTGTTAAAGACTGAGGCAAAGAAGGCATTGAGTACCTCAGCCTTTTCCTCATCCTCGGTGGCAATGTTCCCCCCTGCATCCAATGAAGGATGGAGATTCTCCTTGGCTCTCTTCTTGTCATTAATATATTTGTAAAAACATTTTTTGTTGTCTCTAAACTTGTTAGGTAGAGTTCTGTTTCTTTACACCAAAACTGGTATTTCAACTTTCTCTTGAATACTGTGTATAAGATGGTGCTGATCACGTGCTATCGTACTCTAAGATACTAGAAAGTTGAGAAATTTGATCTTTAAAATGAAATTGCAGCTCCAAGGAAGGCTGTGCTAAAACTTTTGTTTCATTGCAGTTCGTAAATTGTTCTTAGAATTTCTAATTTTGAAAACTTCTGAAAACAAAGCTTTAAAATATTTTAAGTAAATCACTTTGTGACTCATAAGAAGTTTTTCTTTGATATTAAAAATGCTCTGGTGTTTTTGTATGGGATGATAATCTGTATCTAGATTTTGATGTTTTATTATTATTACTTTTATTTACGATATTCAAACCACTGAGTTCTTTGGAAATTGGCTGAATCTGCTGGCAAGACTAATCCAGCCTCCTCCTGCAAAAATAAGTAAATCACTTTGTGACTCATAAGAAGTTTTTCTTTGATATTAAAAATGCTCTGGTGTTTTTGTATGGGATGATAATCTGTATCTAGATTTTGATGTTTTATTATTATTACTTTTATTTACGATATTCAAACCACTGAGTTCTTTGGAAATTGGCTGAATCTGCTGGCAAGACTAATCCAGCCTCCTCCTGCAAAAAGTCCTTTGCTGAATACTTCTGAGCACCCTTTTCTGAGATACCTAGAATTTAACAACAGCGACTTGGAACCTCTTGGAGCTCCAACTCGTACATTTTTAGTCTTGTAAACTAAAAATACATCTTTTAGAAAAAGAATGATATTTGCAGTAAATCAAATTATATTTGTTTCAAGAGTGCTAATATAAAATGGGTGGTCTTTGAAAACTTTTCTCATCTAGAGCTTGATGAAAACCAAGCTTTTGTCAAAATAAAAGGCTCAGCATAGTGTGCTGATAGTAATTAATTCCCAGGGAGGCTGCCCACCGCTTCATTTCTTTGCACTGCAGCAGAGAAATGCCGCAGATTATTTCTATAATCAGGTTAACTGAAAGAGCGGAAAGGGGTAAGGAGAAATTTTCTGGATTTAATGTCATAGTTGGGGGAAGGAGCGGGAAGGGCTGATCCGGCACGTGCTGTGATGTGCTGCTTTCCCGAGTAGGAAATGCGTGTTGTGTCTCGGTGGCTGGCAGCCTGTAACGCACGCTGGGAGCTAGCTCCTGAAATGCTCTTTTAATAACATGCATTTCACATGTATCTTATTAGAGTGGGAATTAACGGGTTTTTTTCCCATGGAAACGTCTTGGGAGAAAAGGGTGTGATGAGAAAAATTTCTTTAGCCAGCCTTGTCTCAATTTTCAGGGAGAAAACTCCCAGATGATTTCACTTAAATTTCTCCAGCTCTAGAAAAGGCTATGTGAATTTAAACACAATTAAGAAACTACCCTAGGGTTGGGTTGTTTTTTTTTTTTTTTTCTTTTAAAGTTCAATAGGTAAGGGCGTTTTATTTCCTACACCTGTATTTCCTGGTTCCTTTCGAAAGCTGCAGATCGCAGGTAGTCTTTTCCCACGGCAGCCTCCTTAGTTGAAAGTCGGAAATATTAAATCCTATTAAAGGCTGAGCCTGCGGGTTTTAGAAAAAAGTTTGGCTGTGTGTGTTTAATAAGTTGCAAAATCTTATCTCCGTGTGAAACATCTTAAAGTTATGGCGCGTGGACTTAGTGCTTGTTTCTTTTTGTCTGCTTACGGTCCTACCTGCCGGTGACGAAAGCTGCCAGCTGCCGCGGCAGCAATGGCCGTGCTGGGAGCGTGCCCGCACAGCCGGGCTCTGGGCCGGAGGAGGGCTTCAGGTCTGTCACAGCAGGAGCAAGGGCTCCCCTTGGTCATCCGTAGGCTGGAAATCTAGGAGGTTTGTGCCTTGAATTTGTAGGCCAAACCTCTGTTGACGTATTTATTTCCTATTCTATTTTTGTCTCTTACATTTGAAACCATTTTTATTCAGGGTAATGTTCTGGAGCACCTAATGTAGTTAATAGACTTAAAAAAAAACCCAAAACAACAACTGAAACCGAAACACCCTATTGGGAATGAAAGGTCATCGTGGAGCTTTTAATTTGAAGTCCAACCAAACAGACGTGGTATTTAATCCATCTTTCCTTGGAACAGCAGCCAACATATAAAAGCCGTAATAAGAAAATTATTAGTTACATCCTCTTCTCAGTCTAACTGAACGTCCTCTAAACTAATACGTGTGGGCCTGTGGTGGCTTCCTTTAAATGTGGCTTTTTTTTTTTTTCACTTTAGGTTTCTAGTAAATAATGAGAGGCTGTCCTGGCTTACCCAGGATAACTAGCTGGGCTTCATCAGTTTATTTCCAGCTAGTTATTCTTCCAGATGGGTATCCCTGTTGTAAAGGGATCCCAATTTAACTAACGTCACAGAAAATATTTACATTATATTACCTGAATTCTGAAAAGACCTGTTCCTATAACTTCTTCCAAGTCCTATTTCAAGCTAGTTAAGCTCTGTTGAGTTATTTGAATTAAGAGATGGTTTTTGTTCTGGATTTAAGTGCACGCTTTTTTTTTTTTTAAGAGATCGCGTGTACTCTCTGCATCTGTCTTTCACATCTTTTTTAGGTTGAAACATTCCTGAATGTCTTTCTCAAGAGCCTGCAACTTTAATTGGGTGAGGAAATCCTTTCCTCGCTTTACATAATAATTTAAATAAATTATTATGTCTCAAATCAAACTTTTATTAGAAAGAAAGCAAGGCACATAATACTTGGCTGTGCTGTATAATATGTATAATTATCTGCAGTTAATGAAAAATCTTCCGTATGAAGTTAAAAATATAAAAAAAAATAAAGTAGATTCTCCTATGATAAAAGAACAACAATATTTCTCAGCTTTACATAATAATTTAAATAAATTATTATGTCTCAAATCAAACTTTTATTAGAAAGAAAGCAAGGCACATAATACTTGGCTGTGCTGTATAATATGTATAATTATCTGCAGTTAATGAAAAATCTTCCGTATGAAGTTAAAAATATAAAAAAAAATAAAGTAGATTCTCCTATGATAAAAGAACAACAATATTTCTCAGCTGTTGCAGATGAAGAGAGATCGGCTTCAGAGGAACTTATTCAGGTATCTTTTTTTTTATCATCAGAAATGGAGCTTTGACAGCAGAGGCTGAGAATTTGTCTCCCCGAATGGCCTCTGGACCTCCTCCATGTCTGCAGAGTGCGCAGGGCACGTTGGTCAGGGAGTGCGGTGTCACCTCCGTAGGACCAACCTCTGTCCGTAGGGCAGAGGGAGGCTGGCAAAGCATGGAGCGGTGCAAGAAAACAAGAATTAATTGGGTTACCTGCTGTGATACCTGCTGGTTTAGCAACACCTGTGTAGGTATTTCAGGGATGGGAAACAAGCTGTGACGGGATCAGCGGGTGGTGGTTGGAGCCACCGGGCTGGGTTCTTGGTGGTTGGTGGTGGCCATGAGGCTCCTGGTAGTCCTGTGGGCGCTGCTGTCCTTCGCTGTTCTGCTGGCACAGGTAAACAGGTGAATAATTTGAGCTGTTTGCAAACAGAGAAGTCTAACAGAGCCTCTGTGAAAATATAGCTTCAGGTTAGACTGCCGTGAGGACTTTTTCTTCCCCCTCCAGGGGTTGTTTCTGTGGAGGCTGTTTCTCTTGGTGGGCAGACTTTGAAAGCGCGGTTGCATGTGGTATTAAGGCAAGACGGTGATTCACAAGAGTGAGTTCCTAATGTTCCTTCCTCTCAAAATCCCTGTGAACCTACATGGGAAAATGTGGTTCAAGCTGATATTGGAGAGATTTGTCCACGTGCAGAGGCACAGTTATATAAAGGACAGCAAGTGCTGTTGTCTGCTAGCGAATTGTAGGACAGCTAAAATGTGACCACTTAGGAAAGGCAGGCTCGACATTTAACACCAACACACAAAGCAAGGGGAACGTGATTATTCCAGACATTGTTTGTTTGTTTGATCCCCAAATGTTTGTGTAATATTCACTACTCTTTAGGCATGGCAGAGGGAAAATGCAATTCAGGAAAGAGTTAATTAAGGTCTTTAGATGAGTGAGCCATGCAAGTGGCTCTGCCTCTCTGCATCGGGCACACCAAGGGCTTTCTGCCCTGCTGGTTCACCTATGGGCGGGTTATCGTTATGGGCTATACAGTAGCCTTGAACCTGATACACACCCAGCTGGTGTCAGGTTGAATTTGGCCACTGTTGGAAATCACGTTGCACTGATCTGGCTTCTGGTTTTGTTTTTTTTCCCCAGAAATTAAGCAGGGAATAATGTAATGTCAGCGCAGCAGGAAATTGAGAAGGCACTCCAAGTGTTTTCCAAGGGAAGATAAACTGTATGAATGGATGCTTGCGAGAGGGGTGACTTGGGGACTCAGCAGGGCATGGAGGGAGGAGAGGGAGGCGGGGTTGGGATAAATGGGGATGAGTGGTTGTGGAGAGGGAGAAGCCCGGGGGTGGGGAACTGTGGGCACCCTGCGGTCAGAGCGGGGGATGCCTTCCTATCCCCTCTCTCCTGGGACTGGCTGAATCCCTGTCCTTGCTCCTTCACCTGAGCTGAAGCTGGCTTGATTCTTTAATGTGAGCTGGGGCTTGGGGGATTTCTTCCCTCTGGGTAACATTTTGCCTGAATTACTCTTTCTCCCTGCCTATGCGTTACAATTGCAGTGAATCATGGACAAGCTCCGAGCCCTCTTCTCTGCCTTTCTGGTGTGGCACAGGATCTGTGCTGGTCTTCAGCTGTTTTTCTGAGCAGCTATCTGACTCGTCACCTGCCTTGCCGTGGTGGGAAATGAAAGCACGCTCTCATGTACAAAGCAGCGGTGCTGGGGGGAAAGTGCAAACGAGTGAGCTTTCTCGGATGGTAAGGTTAGGAACACAGTCGCTGGGAAGGGAGGATGCCCTGATGAGAACAAGCAGCACGATCCCCTCTGAGGTGTTGGTTTAGGAAAGCATCTAATGGGGGTGTATGGACCTCTTCAAACCTTTCTGAAAAATTGTTTCTGTTTAAAGATTAATATCCCAAGTACTGCAATGCCTATAGGCTTTTCTGGATTTTTCCTCTAACTGGGGTGCCTTGTCCCGTGGTTCTAAGGCAGAGCAAGTGCACCAAGATACCCAAAAGGTTTTCCAGAAAATGGATTAGAGCAGTACTGTGTTCCAGACCCCACAGGTAAACTAAATCAACAGCTCAAAGTTTGAACAGTCATATTAACGTCAATTGGCTGCTGACCATTGAAATGCTATCTGTTTTTCAGATTTAACATTAATCAAGAATCTGTGAAACACGTACCGAGTCTCTGCTCTTCCCAAAAGCAGGGATATGTATCAGCGGGGGGGTGTGAACCATGAACTCTGCTTTCAGCTGATGTTCCCCAATCTTAATATACCCAATGTTGGACAGTTCCCTTGGATAACTAACAGCATGCTATCCAGTGCGAACCACTCCACGCGTCTCACTTCAAGAAAGCTGTGGACTAATCAGCCAGAATCCAGCATGATGTTACAACAGCAAGGAGAGATCTAGAGTACGTGGCTGGTAGTGAGAGATGGTTTGTCCACTCTGGGGAGGAGGTGACTGAGATAAAGGTATTGAAGATAAAGATATTTGAAGAATAGTGTCTGAAAAAAACAAACCCCAAAGCCTACTTAAAGGAGGAGTTGAAGAAATGATTCTTCATGCCCCCTATGTAGAGGCAAATAATTAACGGGCTTAAATTGAAACTAGGGAGATGTAGGTTGGACAAAAGGGAGAACCTGTCAACTAAGAGCTGTTAAGCATTGACAGCTATTCCCTAGGGAGGCTCACTGGAGCTGGTGTACAGGTCTGTCAGGAATAATTTAGAAATCATTGCTCCTATCTTGGAGCAAGAGAGTAGACTAGTGATATTTCCAGGTGACTTCCAGACCCACTTGCTGCGATTCTCTTATTCTATGCTGTGGCATTGGTCACATATTCAGGGTTACAAGGTTTGCATTTTTATTGATTTGGTGAGTCCTGTGAGCGCTGTATTTCAATCAGCACATGGTTTATGTAAGTTTGGTTTAGTTTGGTAAGGAGCCAACCTAAACTGAACAGTTGTAAGTCATCTCTAAATTGAGCTGTTGGCAAATTGTATTTGCGTTTATTTCATTAAGAGTGTGTTAAACTGGTTTCAGATGGTGCAAGGGTTATGGTGCAACTTCAGATAATAGCCCAGCCAACAAAAATTGTCCCCATTTCACATGCAGAGGAATCGAGCACCTAAGAAAACAATGACTTGTCTGGGTGCAGAGACTACCCTTACAGTTGTGGTCACTGTCTTCAAGAAAGAAGAACATGTCATGTTGTCGTGGTTTAACCCCAGTAGGCAGCTCAGCACCACCCAGCCGCTCGCTCACTCCCCCCCAGGGGGATGGGGGAGAGAATCGGAAGAGTGGAAGTGAGAAAACTCATGGGTTGAGATAAAGACAGTTTAATAGGTAAAGCAAAAGCCGCGCACACAAGCAAAGCAAAACAAGGAATTCATTCACTGCTTCCCATGGGCAGGCAGGTGTTCAGCCACCTTCAGGAAAGCAGGGCTCCATCATGCCTAACGGTGACTTGGGAAGACAAACGCCATCACTCCGAACGTCCTCCCCTTCCTCCTTCTTCCCCCAGCTTTCTGTGCTGAGCATGACGTCATGTGGTGTGGGATATCCCTTGGGTCAGTTGGGGTCAGCTGTCCCGGCTGTGTCCCCCCCCAGCTTCTTGTGCCCCCCCAGCCTGCTCGCTGGTGGGGTGGGGTGAGAAGCAGAAAAGGCCTTGACTCTGTGTCAGCACTGCTCAGCGATAACGAAAACATCCCTGTGTTATCAACGCTGTTTCCAGCACAAATCCAAAACACAGCCCCATACCAGCTACTGTGAAGAAAATTAACTCTACCCCAGCCAAAACCAGCACATGTGTAGGGCTACCAGAATGACTGAGTGAGTGGAGAACCTTGTTTATAAAGTAAGGCTAGACTTCAGGTCACTTAGCCTGGCAAACCAAGAGGGGAGGTAATAGCTCTGCAGAAAGGCAAAGGGAGGGAAAACTCAGTAGAAGGAAAAGAGCCATGAAGGTGAAAGGATGAAATTGGCTTGGGAAGCAATGTATCTCAACTGGCCTTGAGTAAATGAAACAGAGGAGGAATAAGGTTTTAGCACAGCTTTGCTTTAGGAGCGGCATGACAAGAATCCCAATTGTTTTAAGATGAAGGTTGCTGCATTTATGAACAAGATTGTCTGGCATGTCTTGCAGTTGACCTCGGAAGTTCTTATGTAGGAGGCTTCCAGAAGAAGAAACTCTTCCTGCTAAGAGCTTGAGCTATTGCTTGTCTTTTTTTTCCCCAAAGTCAGGAGCCTTATTGTCAAAATTTTCTGGTTTCATCCAACACTTGCAACATACTAGCGCAAAGTGGAAACTTCAGAGAGAGGAACATTTAAAAAAAAAAAACCAAACACTTTAATTTGGAAGTCTCTTTAAGTGCTCATATTACTTCTGAATTGCTGTGTGTTTGTTTTAAAGGTCTGTTGTATCCTGAAGTTAGGTCAGGTTTGCAACTGCACGAATCGCTGGGTTTTGAACATACCTGTAAAAATAAAGCTTTGTGTTTTCCAGATAGTGCTTCCTATTTAAAAAACCAGGAAGAAAGGCTCTCATTCTGTTTGTGAGCCATGATGCCTCTCAGGTTATGCATTTACACTTTTGTTTATAAATTTGATTTTTGTTGGAGTTATTGGCAATGGCTGGAGGCTGAGTCAGACAACTAACCCAAGTGTCTGACGCCGGTGGAGCCTTGAACTTGAGAGCAGAGATAAATTGATGTAACCTGATGGTTGCTTATCCAGCACAGAACGTACAAACTGGTTTTAAGCAAAATGCTGTTCTGTCTGACTTTCTCAGCGTGCAGAGATGATGACGGTGCTTCAGCAGCTGAGACACTGAAGCCTCAGAGCAGAGGAGCCAGCAAGGGGAGCGGGCAGCATCGTTGCGTGGCCCTGGCTCTTCGTGTCTTGCCATTCCCCTGGGGCTTACCTTCCAGTCCAAAGTGATGAGGTCATACTTGAATTAATTTTGTCATCCTTGCTTTACTGAGCTTCATTTTTATGGCTGTGGAAGTGGTGGTAGAGTGTTCCCTGTAGATGTTGACGTTTCCTGCTGTCTTTCTGATTTTCTTTTAAATAGCCTACTTGTGTCGAGAAGCATGCTAGAACAGAATTTTCATTCTCAGATACGGGTTCTGGTTACAAAGAAAAATTAAATAACGAATTGGCATGGGGCAAGGAACATACTAAGCATTATGCTGTGTTTTAATGCCATTCTCATTCATCATGCTGGAACCTGTATGCAGCTTTTATTGCTTTGTGTTAAATGCATGGGTTTATTCTTGTTAAGACCATCACTCAGTTGTTTGTACTGACCTCTCATGTTGGATCTGACACCCAGCAACTTCTTAATCATGTCTTTATTTTTCACAGATTCTCACTCAAAGCATGACATCCTTTTCACTAAATAAGCTGCATGTCTTATGTTTGCCATTGCTCTAAAACTAATTCTGTCTTTATTTTTCTTTTCTTCTCCCTTTTCCCTCCCATTTTATTTTTGTCACACGCTATTTGTTCCCTGTCTGGTTTTTAACATTACATAATCTTAAGGAGTGCGATAAGAATAAGACCACTGAAGCCACTTTTTTGGAACAGCCTGACTTTTCACAGCAGATACATCACAGTAAAAAGCTTTTCAGTATTCCAGAAGTAGCTGAAGAGGATGGTGAATACTCTGAACTGCTGTACAAGCAGGGTTTAGGTATGCCCTATAAAAAGAATCCCACAATAGCTAGAGACTCTAGACCACCTAGGCCCTACAATCAAGACCAGCAGCACAACTTCTGGTACCCAGCCAAGCACAGAATTTCAGGCATGGAGGATTTTGCTGCAGACGACAAAGGATGTAAATATAGCCGATCCTTATCAAGAAGCCCAGACAGTGGACTAGACTGTGGAAGTGAAGAAGAAGAATCTCGTTTTAATTTCAGATACACTTGCGATTCAGTTTCTGCCAACGTTGCAGCTAGCTGTTGTGCAGAGACTGCTAACTATTCCTGCAGGAAAAGCATGAGGCCATTGCTTGCTCGCAGGAAAACTTTAACCAGACAAACCAGCATCGAAGAAGATTTTGGTGACCTGGGTCCTTCCTTTGTAGAGCCCAGGAGTGAGCAGGTCAAACCCAGTTACGAGAAAAAGTATGAGACTCAGAAATGTAATAGAACAGATAATTTGGTTAATGAAGATGTTCAGGGAGGCTGGAAGACCGACTTAAAAATGGCTGACTCTAGGGCAGCTGGTCTACTTGCAAAACCATCCCACAGAGATGCAGAAGACTCTCTGGTGTGTGAAATAAATCTTCCTTCTAACATCTGCTTGCCAAATCAGTCTGTTTCTTTCTTTTATTCTTTTCTTTTTCTTTTTTTTTCTGAGTTAATTTTGAGAGTCCATCCTTTGGACCTATCTATCCGCTACATTTTTTTTTTTTTTTTTTCCCCCCCCCCCCACCCTTAAATGACAGGGTTGGAAAAAGGTTTTCAGTCAGTGTTTCTACAACTTAATTTGAAAGGGTAACTGCACATCATACGGCAAGCCTGCAGAATGAAGGAGTCTTTTCTTGATACTTTCTAGAAATGCTGCGTCTGTGAGCGTTTCCCAAGGTCGCTGTTTGTAAGGACACAATCTTCCCGAGGATGGTGTATCAAGTGTCTTGCTTGATTCTGCTCAGCGTAATCTGAAAATTTAGAGCTGGTGTCTATGCCGTCAGAACATACATATGGTGGGTTTTGGTCTCAGTAGAGGAAAAACACAAAGCTCAAATCCCAAAAGCAATGAAGCATTAGTGTGTAATTTTTGGCTGAGGCTAAAACACTGAGGTTAATGCGTGGTTTTCCACAAAGCCTCATCTCTTGAGAGCAGGTCTCCTGTTACCGGCTGGGTGCGTATTTAGTGAAGCAACCAAGTGAATAGACTAGAAGAAATCACTGGTTATTAACTTAAGGTTGGTTAAGAGAGACAGTAGTCATAACAAAAGAGAAACTAATCTGATTTGTTATAGTGGTAAATCGGCTCTAAATTGGTTAGTATCTTTATGTTGAAGTATTTTTTTGTGAAATAATAACACTTTATTGGAAAGGTTATTGCTGGTTTTACTGGGCATTATTTTAACACACAGTATTGTTTCTGAAAGGACACAAAATGAGTGTGCGTTTGCCCTTCTCCCTTCCCGTCTTTGTCAAAGGTATATGATTGCTTTTCTTTCTTCTGAAGCCTTGATGTAGTGCAAGAATTGAATGGAAATGGTGTTCCCGCTGTGGCAGGGGTTTATATTTGTGAGCCATCTCATCAATCACACCTGCTTTCCTTCTAAATGTTTCCTATGGCAAGAACATCTGTTTACGAGAATACCACCAATCCCTATGGGATGATTTTCCATATGCTTCTGTTTCAGGATAAAATTAAACCAATGGACCCTGACAGTGTTTTCTTAACCAAAAATGGGTCCTTGGGCTTCTGTTAGCAGAACACGAACAGTATTATTTAATAATGGCATGAATCACTTCCACTAGCGCGCTTCTGGAGAATAATGCAGCATCTATGTGACTTGAACCGTTCTTTCACACGTGAAGGCAGATGGTGTTAAACAAGTGAGATAAGTGTCGTATGTCCAATCTGGTGCTGCCTGGCATGCTAACAGGGTAATGATTTGTAGGATTGAGAGCTTGGAGGTATGGTTACCACCAGAAGGAAGAAAATAGAGCTCCTGTATGCTTTCCTGCAAGACGAGTAGAGCTGTCGAGTGCCCAAGTTTCCTTGGGTATCTCCCCTTTCTGAGTCTATAATAGACTTTTGTCTAGAAAATGGAGGGCTTGACTGCACAACGTCCAGGGATCTGAGGCAAGAGGCCAACCTGTGTTCAGACTAACTCTCAAGTGGGTATGTGTTAGTCAGGCTGTACGTGCACGATAAATCCAACGTGTTCTGGGCAACTAGGCTTGCAGGGTGGGCTCTGGCCAGCTGCACCGCGTGTATGTGGATAGTCCTGTACGGAAATCTTGTGGAAAAGGACAGCCCAAATGAGTTCAGGCTGGCTGTGATTTCTCCCTGCATCTGTCTCATCCTGCAAAATTGTGACCTGGCAAAATTAGCATCTGTAAAACGCTTTATGGTCCTGGCGTGGCTGAGAAATGAACACTAATGCGCTGCATGGTATTTATAATAAAGCCTTCATTTGGAAACTAGTACGAAGGCTCAGAAATCCCTCGCAGTTTTCATGAGAGCGAAGCCCGCTGATAGAGCTGTGTGCGCACACTGGGATAAACAGCTGCCAAGTTGCACAGTGATTTTTTTTTTTCATGTGTTTTCTGAACTTTTTTTTGTACCTCTCATCCTAGCATACACATCAGCGTGAGCTGAAAATAAAAGCGCAAGCTGCTGTTTCTGACTTCAGCTGAGTGGACTGAAACTGCGGCATGTGATTTGAACTTGCGCACAGTCAATTGCGATTGAGTGTGTGGCCTTGGATTTTAATGTGCTGATGAGTTTTAAAGACAGCCCTACCCTCTTACGTAAGCTTTTAAGGTATTTTCATGCCTTATTTGTGCTATTTATCATGGTATCTTACCTGATTTTTTTTGTGCAGTTATACGAAAAAGATATGGTGGGAGGGTTTGGGAGGAATTGGACGAGTTACTGGGCAAGAATTGATGACAAGACATAGAATCATAGAATCATTGAGGTTGGAAAAGACCTCTAAGATCATCGAGTCCAACTGTCGACCCAACACCACCACCCACTAAACCATGTCCCTAAGTGCCTCATCTACTCGTCTTTTAAATACCTCCAGGGATGGGGACTCAACCACTTCCCT
>NW_008795673.1:535055-537460 GCF_000699145.1 Aptenodytes forsteri | reverse complement strand
TCTGCTTGTTAAAGACTGAGGCAAAGAAGGCATTGAGTACCTCAGCCTTTTCCTCATCCTCGGTGATATCCTCGCATCCAATAAAGGATGGAGATTCTCCTTGGCTCTCTTCTTGTCATTAATATATTTGTAAAAACTTTTTTTGTTGTCTAATTTCTGATCGCTCTACTGATGAGTTGAATTAGACTCATAGATTTAAATTCATTCATCCTCTCTGTCTGCTGTACCTTGCATTAATCCAGGTTTTGCTGAAATCTCTATAGAAAATGTGTAAAGAAATAAACTATAAAAGAATTAATTCAAACATAAAGTGGGATTTTTATTACTTCATTTAAAGGGATGAAAATATTAATTGAGACCCATGAATGCACATGCAGAGACTCTGAAATCTCTTCTTAGTGCTGTTTCACAGAGGAGAGACTGAATCCCTTCAGAAATTCTGAGCAAAAGCATTTTGTGCAAAATACATACATCACCACTTTCTTTGATTTCCCCAGGAAGCTTTTAAAATTATTCTTGGTGACAGTTTGCCATCCTCAGGCTAAGCCTCATATTATTGCATCCATAACCGTTCATGACCTGCTTTTCTGCATGAGCATGGTAGCTCCGTGGTCTGAGACGACGAGGGGTGAGGCTGCCTGGTGCCAGCCAGACTGAGGCTGAGCGGTGGGGAAGGGCAAAGCTGAGTGAGTGTTACAGAGGTGGTGCTATGTAGAAAAAATGATTTTATTGAGAAAGAGGTAAATAGAATCCTTTGAGGGTATCTGTTCTGCTTTTAATTTCAGTGACAGTCTTGAGCTGAGCATTTTCCTGCAAGGATACCTCCTACAACATTTCTTTGTCCCAGGGTAGGGCAATTACTAGTAATGTGCTGTGATACGTGGTTAAATACTGCACTCTTTTTTTTTTCCGTCTACTCTGCAGACATCTGTGCTTTCATTTTTCTGTACGAGTACCATTTTCCCCACGACTGAACAATAACTTGTTGACCGATGAAGCCCTTCTGTGTACTCACCTGTCACTTATCCTGGGGATTGTGGGAAACACGGTTCCAGGATTTACATTCTTTACAGTGAACGTCCATTACTGCTGGCGATTAAAAAATGTCTTAGTCGAATTGCTGGTTCTCCTTCACTAGTAATTAAGCTGTTGTTTCATACTAGGAAAAAGCTTTCATGCTATGCAAGCCACAGGGACTTCAGAGAGACCAGCATTTGCAATCTTAAAAGGGCATATTGATTGGTCTTTATTAATAGGAAAATCTCTAAGGAGAGATGAAATACGTGAATTTTGGAAAGTTTGAAGAGTAATTATAAAGTGTTTTAAAATCAGACGAAAACTAGGCAGAGTTCCCAGGTCATTTTTCCTAACTTCTAGTCAAGTTTTTCACTGGGCTGTATTTTGTGTTTTATAGGTGGTTAACTTTTAGTGAGCAGAGATCTCCATCTTTGGAAAAAATATATATATTT
The DNA here is from genome assembly GCF_000699145.1 of Aptenodytes forsteri. Classification (NCBI taxonomy): domain Eukaryota; kingdom Metazoa; phylum Chordata; class Aves; order Sphenisciformes; family Spheniscidae; genus Aptenodytes; species Aptenodytes forsteri. The sequence continues at coordinate 535,991 of NW_008795673.1, read as the reverse complement.
ATTCTTTATAACGCCTTCATAAAAGTGTTTAGCAGGAATATTATTTATCTATTGAATACAGAACCATTTTGTTTACCGTGCACTGAACTGAATGGATCTTCAATCCTAAGTTTTGCAGGCTATGCAATTTGTCTTTAAAAAAAAAAAAACAACCCCAAGCAATCAAACCAGGTGGTGTCACTCAAATTAATATGATATTTGTATGCACTATTGTTTTTTTCTTTAGTTGCTTCATTTGAAGAGATTTTAGTCTTTTTATTTACTGAAATTAATAGAGGAGGGCAAACACTTGTGTTGGGTTACTTCTCTGTGGGTGGGTTCTTCAGTTCTGTAGTACCTTGTTAGCGCGCTTGAAGTCAAACACTAGCCAAATTGAAAATAGTATTTATTTGCTTTGCGTAGGTACACATCATTACAGAGCGTGCGAGGTAGCCAAGAATAGCGTCATCTTTATATACCCTCTTCTTAAGGCAGTTTGTAGAGTAAAGCCGGCTTTTGCATTTTTTTCCTGTTTGTAGAGCGTTTTGGGGGAGGGAGAGAGAACAGAGAGAGGAATGTTTCTGTATGTTTTTCTAACTAGTATTGGGGTTTATGAATGTAGGAAATAATACGTGATTAAACATACAACAAGCCTTTTTTGGCAAATAATGTCTCTGTTGACAGTATCTTCTTGCACTACTCAATGAAATCTGAGTGTGAAGCCCAAACTACCAGGCCATTCTTTTCCATAACCTAATTTTCCCATTTGAAAGTCTTTCTTAAGCCAGCTGTATCCTGGGCTGCATCCAAAGCAGCGTGGCCAGCAGGTCGAGGGAGGGGATTCTGCCCCTCTACTCCGCTCTGGTGAGACCCCCCCCGGAGCACTGCGTCCAGCTCTGGAGCCCTCAGCACAGGAACAACATGGACCTGTTGGAGCGGGTCCAGAGGAGGGCCGCA
>NW_008795673.1:523625-534619 GCF_000699145.1 Aptenodytes forsteri | reverse complement strand
GAAGATGTCCCTGCCCAGGGCAGGGGGGTTGGACTAGATGACCTTTAGAGGTCCCTTCCAACCCAAACCATTCTACGATTCTGTCTTGAAATCTTTTATAAAATTATATATGGTGTTTTGTCCTTGTAGTTTTCTGATTAATGTTGCTTTCTGTAGAGTCTCTGAATGTCTGATGCTGTTTGTTAAATACAGTATATGGAACGTTCCTTGCATCACATTATAAAATCCATACTTCTGTAGGGTAGAGATTTTAACTTATTAAACAGCTGTGATCAAGGGGTCTGAACACACTGACTCGTAAGAAATGTATCTATGCCCACCGGTTGTGAATCTGCTAGTGCAAGATATGGTTTTTGTTTTGGCTGGGGTTTTTTTTTGCTTATCCAATTTTCAAACTCTTGTTGTGATGGGCTGCAGGAACTCCTATCACTAAACACCACTCACATTTGTTTAGATTTGGCGCTGCTGACTTCATGTTTTCATAGGTCCAGTCTAGCCAAGATTTGAACTGTCTTGTTTGCATTTGATAACTAGCATTCGAATTAGTATTCCGGGACCTTAGCCAAGGGCATGTGTCTTACAACGTAACTATGACTGTAACATAACTATGTCACAGACTTCAAGTGAGAAAGTACCGCTGTGATCATCTAGGTGAATCTCCTATGTACCTTGGTTCATAAGAGTTTCTTGGATGAATCTCTGATAATCCCCGACCCTCTCTCAGATAAATTGTGCAGACTGAACTCCTTAGTCGTGGCCAGCATGGCCCAACTCTTCAGTGATTCTCACGGCCCGTCCTCAAAACTGGGTTCACGTTAAGGGGCATGTTGAAAAGTGTGCTCTGCACTGGGAGATGCTTTTTGCAGTAGGAGAATACAGCAGGCTCTCCTTGCTTCACGCTCCCGCTCCAGCCTCGCGTTCCTGCTGCCCGGCAGGCTCCCTAGGTCATTTAGGATCGCTGCTTAGCAAAGCTGGCTCTCCAGCCCCCGTGCCGGCTGATCTGTCTCTTGTCCGAGCTACACAACCTCCTGTGAGCCAAGCGTTAGGCTGCTTGCACCCAGCTTACACAAGCATCTCGGTCTCTGTGACCTGTCATCTTTATGCTTCAACATTCTCCTAACTCTTTTCAAAGTGTAAAATTTGTTAGTAACGATGGGCTTTTTTCACAGTTCTTCATAAAAATACAAATCACTTCATTAGAACAAAACCTAAGCCTGAAGAACCTCTTGAAAATCATCAAGGATGTGTATTTTTATATGTGTAACATATTTTGTGACTGATCACTTACCCAATTTTTAATCAATTTATGTAAATGGCTATTTTCTGTTTCATTCTTATTCTTTCTTAATGTGAAGCAAATGCATTGCAGAAATCTGAGTTTGTTATGTCAATGCTATTATCTTTATCAACCCAAACATACAATCTCATTGGAAAGTGGCCAAGATCTGTTTCTCATAAACCCATGTTGATGTTACCCTTTCATGCTTTGCTGTTCAAGGGATGGGAAATTAAATTTTTAGCTGTTAGTATGTTTTAGCTGACAAGCTAGTGTTATTCTTGTGGGTAGGGCTATAGAATGTCAAGCTTTGCAGGAGGGAAAGAAAGAAAAAGGAACTATTTTGTTACAAATGTGATGCTTTCAGCTTAATTCTTAACTGTTATGGGAGACTTTGATTAATGTGTCCTGGCCAGGAGTGCAGCGTTTGCCTTTGAGTGTTTTCTAACAGGTTGTCAAGTGGTGTTAGGAATGCACGAAAAGTGACAGCTCTTTTCAGCATTTAAAAAGGTTCCCAAGTAAGACATTTCCAAACTCCAGATAAATTACTACGTAAGTTCAGGAGCTGGGATACCCCAGTCTGTAAGTGTCTTTGTGGCGGTGAAAGGTCCCTGTCCCTACTTTACAAGAGTTTTGCGCGCACGCTACAGGGAATGCTTGTTTCCAGTCTCTGAGTCATTATGGCAGAAAAGATGGCCTATTGGCTTTTTCCTTCATCTTTGCACTATATCCTTCCCACATACCTCTTCTTTTGAATCTTATTTCCAGCAGCAGCAAGCAGTTGGTCCTTTCTCGGGTGCTGCGTGCTGTGGAGCAGGGCTGGAACGAGAGCAGAGTGTTCCTGGGGCAGCTCCGAGGCCTCTGAGACTCTTGACTTTCCAGGTGCAGGAGTATAAGTTGGGTATTTGCAATAATATGGCTCTCTGCAAGGATTTTTTTTTTTAAAACAGAAAGAGGAAGTCATGTTAAAGGACTATTTTCGTGTATTCTCTTCCAATGAACTCCCCTCAAAGGTCCCTAGCAAAAAAACAGAAGCAAGGTGGGCGGAGAAAGAGTTCACGATACTGACAATGATGGTGCTGCTTATCCATAGACCTCCAGGGTGTACCGAGGAATTCCTGACTGGTTTTTTGTGTCCTAGAGATGCGAAACGTGGGCACGGAAGAGTTAAATGACCGGGTGTAGGTGGCTCAGCAGGCCACAATGTGAGGGAAGAACAGAAAAGTCTCTCTCCAGGATCCATTAAGCCACTATTAGAGTTTAAATTAAGGTCTGTGCAAAGACCCATCACTTTTCTGTTGTCCAGCTATTTTATATTCCTTTTCCTCAATATAATTAAGTTCAGCATGTATGTACATAGACACACATGCACTTGTTCAGTCTTACTTGTTTTGTGAAAACAAAGACGTGCTGAACTTACATTGAAGGCTGCGTGGGCAAGTTTTCCTTGCTCGCCTGGCCTGTGCACCAAGACAGCTCTTCTCCGGGAAGAAAATAAAATATGTCCAGCTAAATAAAGGCTGCAGTCATTGGGGTGGTAAAGGAGACAGAAGGTGCAAGTTGTTCTCCCGCACGGAGAGCTCGGGGCGGCTGCTGCAGCCCCGGCCAGCGAGACTGAGGGGACCTCCTGATGTTCTCGGTGCTCTCCTGGGCTCAGCTCTGCTTTGCTGATGTGTTTTAAGGTCTTCAAGTATTATGCTGCATTGGATGGACAGGAACAAGTGGGAAATGGCTTTTAACTCTGCTTTTACGTGACATCAGGTGGTTTTTGTGAGAAGAGGGATCGAATTAAAGGTGTATTCATTGCTGTGTAAGAACTATGATTTGAAGAACCCTGAAAATACCTTTCTACAGCCTTCTACAGGCAGGGCTGTTACGTGGTTGTTAGTCCAGCTGTCTGGTTTGGTGGGGAGTCTTGGGGGGTTTGGGGGTTTTTTCTTTTCACTAATTTGAAAACTTTTGAGGTAGTTTCCTAAAATAAATTAGAGGCTAAGTCTGAAGGCCCGTTCAGTGGGTATCTTCTAGGATTGGTAAGGCTGCCTAACCTGTGGTTGACTAGCGAACCCAACAGAGTTCAAGGGCTTAATTTTGGAGGCAGAAAATGTATGTTCTGACTTGAATGATCTCCATTACAAATGTGATAATATATTTCCTGTTATGGTATTTCTGCTTAAATAAAAGTTCCAAAATGTTTTAAGTGACTTTTCTAAATTAGCGTAATTCACGAATGATAAAAACTAATACAGGGTGAAAACATTTTAAAGTCATTGTATAAATGTCACGTTTATGTTCTTCCATTTATAAGGTGTCAGCAGATAGAAATGAATCTGGTTTAGCTAACGCTCGGCTTTGCTACTGCTGCAAAGAAAATTTTAATCATTTACAAAGTATTTTACTGAAACTGTAAAGCCATGCAGACATTTCTGTTGGGTCTTAGCAGATTTACCATTTTTACAGATTTTACCATTCAAAACACCTATGATGCTGGAAGGTACGTGTTACGTGGCTGCACTCAGGTTACAGTGAACCTGTTTTCTTATTTCTGAATGTTTCTGACTGTAACTGAGCATCCTATTCTCTACTTAGGGTTACTGGTGGATTATAATTAATTCACTGGTAAGAATATTTCACTTTAAGTGTGTTTTGCAAACTGAAGTACGGAATTGCTAGGTTATAGCAGGATGGGAAATGGTAGCAATAATGGGATGAAAATGAAATTTGCCTGTTAGAAAGGCAGGATTGAATGCTACGCCAGACACACTCAGCTTAAATTTGCCAGGGCAAAGCTAATTAAAACTTGCCTTGTTCTGCTGATTCTTCGTGCTGAGTTAATTTTCGCTGGCAAAGCTTATTGGCCAAATGAGCATTAACATTTACATGCTGAATGGTAACGTGGGGTAAATAGCAACGTTTTCAGTTCATCTTGGAAGGCTGAGAAAGGTGGTGGTGCTCCTCCGGCTGGGTCTCCCCAGCGGGCGAAGAATGGCACCCCCTCTTTTTTAGGAAAGACAGCACTTCTACTTAGCAAGCACACAGCAAAGAGAAACTGAAGGGGATTTCATACCTATAAAATAAGTTAATTTGAAAATTGCCTTAGGGTAAAGGGAGAAGCTGAAAGAAGAAAAAAGTCGGATGGTTTCTTTCTGCATGCAAGCACCCTGCCGCTGTACTGGTCTGGAGACAGGTTTTATCTGTCGTGTTATACCCATGTTAAACTGGGAAGTGCCAGCCCTCTGAGGGCAGCGGCGTCTCCTCTCTTGCCTCCACACATTTTCAGTTCTCTGAAGACGATTTTTTAGGCAGCAGCACTGAACTGTCTCTTCCCACTCTTGCTGTGGCCCAGGCCAGAAGGACCAAGCCTCTAAGGGATGGCTGGAGCCACCTCCTCCTCTGTCTGGCTGCGTGGTGTAGACGAGTCCAGCACCAAAACAAGGATAATTCATAACCACAGTGATGAAAATTGCAAAGGCGTCAGCCATTGTACTTGGAGGTATTTGCGTGTTCTTTCTGAGTCTTCTAGCCAGCAACTCGTGCTCTTCCAAACCCCTTAGAAATGAAAACAGAAGTAGGAGCCCGCTGTGGGTGGGACATGGGACCAGGATCACGGGCACATCGGCGTTTGGCTTCATTGTTTGAGACGTTATGTCTCGTCATGTTAGACATTTTACGTGTCCAAATACTGTGTTTATGGATGATGTGAAGTAGGTGAAGCAAAATGCTTTTGAAAAACAGCACAAGCTGTTGCATAAACTTTAATGAACGCTAGGTTCAGAAGTGAATTCCAGAAAATACCAAAATACCAAATTCTCATGACACGTCTAAAATGTTTTTTTGGTGGTTTGGTTTTTTTCTTTCTACGTGAGCAGAGGTGATCTGGGGGTTTGTCCAGCTTTTTTCACACGTTGATTTCATGGTTTCCTTTGAAAAAGTCAGTTTGTGATGCAAGCCTGAACTGTTTTCTGGTATTTCATCTACAAGCTTATATGGAACCTGTGAAGCACTGGTAATTAAGAGAGTTAATGGGGTGCTACCTGCAATTAATTCAATTGCTTGTGACAAGAACTTTTTTGTTTAACCATAGGTTATCGTAGTGCAGTTGTGTTGGCAGGTTTTCATCTGTAAAACACGGTCTCTGCCCATGGTGTTGGGTTTCTTAGGTGTTTTCATGGCTCTTGCTTTGAGATTTGTGATTTGAGATGTTGATTCCCTTTCCTCCTGCACCTTGCAGGATGAGTTTTTTAAGTTCTGATGTTCAGTAGAAGACGTGAATCTCATCGTTCCTCTGCCATAAGACTTTGACATGCCCATTAAGCAATTTAAAAAGCAGCAAGCTGTACTTGTGTCCAGCAAAAAACGCAAGCTCAGCCTTTTCGACAGTGCCAGATTTAGCCATAAAGATCCAAAATCAGCTCCTAATTTTGTGTAGATTTCTAGCAGTGACTCAGGCAAATAAGTAAATCTCTCTCAGCCTGCTCTGTAGCTCCTGTTCATTGAATTGTGAGCATCCTTGGGGGCAAGGGCTGCTCTTTATGCATTTGGAAAATGAGTTACCACTGGGAAACCTCACTGTGCTTCACTAATAGAGCTGACAAATAGCAGGCTGTAACTTCACCGAGGGTGACTTAGTGAAGAAGAATGTTGGCTGAATGCTGATATGTAATGAAGCTGTAAAATTTTTTTCCCGATTTTCAAGTTGTCTAATGGCATCTGCTGTTTGTTTACAGAAAGGGGATTTTTCTCCTTTAGGATTGTTTTAAATGATATGTGCTTATAATTGAATGTACAGGGTTTGGGAATAAGAGGTCCTGAATGCTATTAACAATTTATAGCATAGGCATAATAATAATAATAAAGACATAGAGTTGGTACTTGAGAGCAGCTACTTCAGTAATATCTCGAGATCTTCACGGTCCCAACTGCTGCGTATCTGAGCCTGCTTTTGCTCCCAGTTATGTCTTTGGGAGAAACCCTAGATTCCTCTGATAGTGGATTAGACAAGTCTTAATGTGAAATGCAAAAGGTGATTGCATTAAATGAGTAAAGGTTTCATTTTAAATACAATTGTTTTTATTTTTTTCTTCTAAAATGTGTTATTGTTCATCTTTATTTCTAAAGGCCTTTGAATTTTTAAAATTTGAAAACTTTTGCAAAATTGTGACATTTCCCTGAAGAGGCAGTACTGACAATCCAGAATTTAATGAATTGATAGTCATATGCGGGTACCAGCTAACTCGTCCTAAGTTTGCTGTCAGAGCAAAGCACGTTCTTGGCTTACACTGCAGGATGTCTGGGAAGGCTGCCGTCTATTCCCACCAAGTTGGGTATCTCGCTATCGAACTTGTGACTGTAGGGCAGACCAGAACTGCACTTCTGTTCATAAATCCACGATAAACCAGTAGACAGCTACATAGGAGAAAGCTGTCAATGGATCCTGCTGCTGATTTCATATCTCAAGGCGTTCTCTGACTAGAAGAGTAGTTGCGGTACGTGAGCAAACGTACAGATTTGGCACGCAGATGTGAAAATGTAATGATATGAACAGATGTTCATTCTGCTGATTTAGATATTTGATTTCTGTTCCTGTGTCAGGAGTGCCTCTTCAGTTTCCTTTTCTTCATCACTAATACGGGTGAGAGATGTTAGAGGTGAGCCTTTCCCTCACTTGCTGACCTACTGCTCCTACTTGCTTCACCAAACAGACCTTAATCTGTTCCAAAATGAGGACTTTGTCCTGTTAGGCAAAATTAAATAACCATCAGTAAATCCAGCTATGTGAGTTTAAGTATTTTAAAAAACCCAAACCCAATATTTATAGGCTAGCTGGACACAGAAGAAGTTCTTAGGCCAAGAAGTCTAGGTAAGATACCCAAGTTGTGTGCCAGGGAAGGAGACGTGCTGGTACAAATGTGTGGGCAGGAGAGGAGAGGGCTTTCAGATGTCCTTAGCAAGGGTATAACCCACCAAACGAGCAGCTTGAACCTGTCGGGGCTGGGGAGGGATCTCTCAAAATAGCAAAGGGTCTTTCCGGAGTGAGACGGGAGAACTTCGGTTGGCTGTCTGAAACCAGCAGTACTGTGGCCCAGACTCGCTCGCTAGCAAGTGTGGGTTTATTCTTAAGTCATTGCCACTTGTAAAGTCTTTAAAGTAGTGTAATTTTTTTTAACGTTACTGAAAATTCAAGACTTTAAAAGGAGGAACTTAAAGAAACACAGTGAAACTGCAAAGCAGCACAACTTTCTAGTTTGGTTACAGCTGTGCTTCAAACCCTGCTCTTACACGGTTATAGGCATTGCTATATAAAAAATAATTTTTTTGTGTGGTCTTATTTTTATTTCTTTCATTTCATCCCCTTTCCTCATGGGATGAGCTTGTAGTTTTTTCCCAAATCTGTTAGCCCCTCACAAGTAAGTAGGCAAGAAACTTGACCTCAGTTATTAATCTTTCTTAGGAATCTTCTACAGACTCAGGTGAAAGCCAGTCTCTTGCTTGTATAACTTTCAGAGTCTTAGTCAGAGCCCATATGTTACAACCTGGAGGAAATGATGCTTGGGGATGACTAACAGAACATGTTCCTGCTGTTAATTTGGGTGTCATTCCAGAAATTTAATTTGTAAGCTTTCCCTTTCATTTTGTTAACACACTTACTTCCTAATTCCAGTCTCTGCTCTTGTTCCCCACTAAGGAACTTAATGAAGGGATAAATTTTATATTAACAAAGAGAGGTATGTGTTCACCCTGCCTGCAACAAGTAGGGAGAAGCAGAGAGCATACATGTGTTAGATCAGCAAAAATATGATCTATGGATAGGAAATTTGCTTTAATGTAGCTTCCTGCTGCAAACATCGTTTTACTCCAGTCTCTCTGAACGGGCGTGTAATTTTCCAAGAGCGAGGCTATAAAGTACTAATTGGGAATTATTTCTTCCTCCCAAAAAGAAGCGAATAGCTTTCAGTGGTTTGATGCTTAAAACTGACCATGCAGTTATTATCTGATTTGCAACAGGAAAGCTAGGAAAATTAATGAAGAAAAGGTAGCTTACAATTTATAACCTCTTCTTACCACTTTTTTAATATCTGTCTGTTCAATTGCCCTTTGTAGTGAAGGATACATTGTATAACCCCAACCCAATTAATGCTTATTTGCCTATACGAACGGTGAAATCACAGAGCCGTAAGCCAGCCAGGCTGTATGTGCGACCGGACGGTGTCTGCGTGACTGGTGATGCTGTGCCCGAGATGCACCATGAACGCTCGCTGTTGCGGTTTATGCCTGCAGAAGCACTCCGTAAGCACTTAACCGCAGGAGCCCAGAGTAGCTGTAATAATAAAATGTCAAATTCTCAACGCAGGGTTAAGGCAGCCGGCCACGGATCAGTGTGGCTGCACTGGGGAACGCCTCTTTAAACCAGCCTGCTTTGTAGGCTGCGTGGCAGCGGATGCAGTCTCCTATCTGCTCTTGTGTTTTGTATGACTTAGTGCTTTCGTTGCTGCTGGGCATGATTCTAGCTTTGGCATTGCAGTAAAATAACAGGTAATTGATGAGTTTGCATTGTGTATGTATTTGCAAAGCTGATACAGCTAAAGCTCTGAGGGCGAGAAAGCTCGTTCTTAGTGTCCGCTCCCTCTGGTGCTCCCATTCCAGCTGTGCTGCCGACAAAGTCTGTACTGAAGCCTTTTAAGCTGACTATTCTTCACAGTTTATTAAGCCGGAGAAACAAATTTACAGATTCTTTCTTAGCAGTAACACAAACCGAGCAGCCGTCTCGCTTCTTGCTTGGTTCTGTTTAACTTCAGTTTGTCTGGAAAAGCTGAACTAGCTCAGTGCGATCACTGTGGACTTTTGAAGGTTGAAGTTTATTTTAGAAACCTTGGTGCTAAGTACTAGGCTTGAGAAGCTTTCAATTATTTGAAATGGAATTACAGTGTCGCCTCCTGAGCCAAGACTTTGTGTCCCAGCGAGGAGGGGAAGAGCCAAGAAGGCTGCCTTAAAAGGAGAGGGAGCATGCAGATATCTGCAAACTAATACTGATACCTCCCGGATCACATTGAGAAGAACGTTTTCCAAGTTTCAAGTCTCGTGTCTTGAGGAAGCTCAGAATAGCAGTAATGCCATAAACGCGGTGGAGCAGACTGAGCAACGAGCTTGTTTGTCAACTCGGCGTGATGCCGCTGGTGTGCTTGTGAAGCTATGGAGGAGCAGGCCGTCGCGTGTAGCTCGGCATCCCTGAGCCTCTTGGTTCAGCTGTACGATGTTGTAGACATCTGCTGCTGCAGATAGCATGATGGTTGATGACTCCTCGGGTGAAATCTGGAAACTTGCTTCATTCCCCCAGAAACTCGCTTCATTCCCCCAAATTTTGATAAATTTGGGTTATGCAAAGTGATGCCTTAAATCCAGTTAAGTGGGTTAGCTTTCTCTGGCATGACCTTTCCAAAGAATCCTGTTCCCCATCTTAAAATTTGATGTCCTAAGGTTGTTTCAGGCTTACGCCCTTACCTTCAGCATAAAGACATTTTGCCTTGTGTGGATTATATGATGGGGAATAAGTGTCTGTGACCCCAGTGAAGGTGTTTTGGGTTTGGATTAAAACCTTGAGTGAATCACGCAGTTAAACGGGTGTTTTTGCTGCTTCAGAGTAGAAAACAGTTCAACTGTTAAGCCCTTTCAGAAAGAGTTTATGCTTTGGCCAATGACTCGTGTCAGGTTCAGCCTGGAGGAATTTAGAAAAGGTTGTTTGAGCCCTTACAGCGCCGGAGACCCCTCTCATGGTGGGGAACGTGGCACGCGGGGGCGGCTGCTCTGCCCAAAGCCCTGCCTGTACGTCTTCCCTGCTCTCGTCCTTCTCTCAAGTATTAGTACTGGACCCAGGCTTTCTCTCCTGAGAAAGATGCTCAGCTATCATTCTGATGGGGAAAAAAAAAAAATCCAGACTCTTTTAGCTGTAATTATAGATAAAACACATATTTGTCTTCCAGAATCACTTTGTTGCAGTTGCCCAGCTTGCCGTCTCAGTACTTTGAATTCAGACAGCAGCCCAAATGATCCGCCGCTCATAATATGTAGAATATACAGAATATGATTGTTAGCAATGTCTGAAGGATATTTTTAAAAGTTACCCTTAAAGTAGCAGTGGAAAATTTCTCACAGTGCTCAGAAATCTGGAAATGAGAGTCAAGGGGTGTGGTATTACTTTTTTTCTAATTAGAAGGTTTTTAAAAAACTGCTGGATCTGTGTGGCCGCCTTCTCCTTTCTCTGCTAGCCCACACTCTGCTCTTCCTGTCTCGCACAAGGACTTGCTCCTTTTCCTCCTTAATAGCAGTGTGTCTGATTTATTCTACGGGGTTTAAATTAAGAGGAAACTCAGCAGTAGGGAAAGAAGTGATGGATTTGAAAGCAATTCTCAGGCTCTTCTGTCCTGGCTCATTAGACTGTGTGGCCGCCTTCTCCTTTCTCTGCTAGCCCACACTCTGCTCTTCCTGTCTCGCACAAGGACTTGCTCCTTTTCCTCCTTAATAGCAGTGTGTCTGATTTATTCTACGGGGTTTAAATTAAGAGGAAACTCAGCAGTAGGGAAAGAAGTGATGGATTTGAAAGCAATTCTCAGGCTCTTCTGTCCTGGCTCATTAGACAGCCTGCTTTTTTTTTTTTTTTTTAAACTTAGAAAGTTGCTACAGAGCAGCAGCAACGCTGCCTTGCTCTCGGCTGGGGGGGGGGGGC
>NW_008795673.1:484969-523535 GCF_000699145.1 Aptenodytes forsteri | reverse complement strand
TGGCGTTCAGCGTGCTGCTGCCCGCCTGTCCCCTGCAGCGCTGCTGGGCGCGGGGTGCTCCCGGCTGCCCCTGGGGATCCGGGCATCGGTCCCCACAGGGCACCCCGCTGTGCCAGCCCGGATGGCTGCTGTTGCTCGGGGCAACGTTAGCTCTGATGCTGCTCCATAAAACGTAAAGAAAACTGAGAACCTCCTCAGCAGCCACGGTGTAAAATGGAAATGCCGCCCCCACGCACGCACACCGCTGGGGAAGCAGGTTTTCTGTCTTCCAAGAAGAGCCAAAGCATCATTGTTTCAACCCGGGTTTTTCTCTCGTGAAGTCTCTGTGTAAAGCTGACTTGTTTGTAGCCATGGAAATTCTCATTCCCGTATCGAGTTCTTTGCGATCGCAGATGAGGGCAGGCTATCAAAATGGCAGTGGCCTGATCCCTCTGCGACTCGGTTACAAATCAGCTGGGTGCCAATTTAATTCACTACGTATATGCTCTTATAAAATGCCTAAGTGAGCCGAGGAAAGGAAAATGATTGAAAAAAGGTTAAAATATGAACTAATTAATCTGAGTGATTTGTGAGCCTCTGCTTCTGTAAGTAAGAACAGTTACACAATTGTGCCTTTTAAAGAAAGAAAAAGCTTCATTTCTAGGGCAGCAGAGGGAAGTGCTCCCAGCCCGACCAACCGTCCAGGGGAGACAAACCAGACGGCGACAGCGTGGTCTTCGGTGAAACTCCCATTTTGCTCTTTTACACGGTCTAGATAGGCTAGAGCGTGCATCTGAGCTGCTTGTGGTAGGGGTCTCCGTGTTGCTAATGAGGTCCAGGCAGCCCAGTAGGCTTCTGCTGAGCTGTGGGGAGGAGGAGACGGGCTCTGCGTGCTCCTTGCAGGGTCACTTCACAGCCTGGAGTTTATGGTAAACGCTCCTAAATTTCTCTAGGAAAACCAGAGTAGTAGAACATGACATTCCTCACATTTCTAATCTAAAAGAATAAGTATTTCCATGCGGCCAACGTGCAGCCTACAGAGGGGGCTGACAGAGAGCTTTAAATCCTTCCTTTGTCAACTTTAAAGAAAAGTCTGTAAGATTAGGCAGAACAGCAAACAAATAGAAAAATGTATGTGTGTGGGTTTTTTTGGAGGGGGGTATTGTTTTAATTTGTCCCTAGAGAAATGGGATGGGCTGTTCAGCCCAGCGTGGTTACGGGGGGACCTCACCTGGTGGTCACTGCCGTGACTTGGCGGGAGCAGTCGGGGAAGGCGGTGAGCAGCCACAGCTGTAAAGACAGCAGCGGCTCAGCTGTGAGGACATTCGTACCTGGAAATGAAATCCTGCATGTGTTAATCTCTCAGACAACGAGCCTCACAAAACCAAAACAAGATGTAAATGGCTGGGTGTTGATCCACCAAGCCACGGGTGTGTTTATGTTGCCTGAAATATTAATGCTGTCATGTAGCGTAGCGTAGCACAGACATCTCTTTGTTCGGAGGTGAGTCTTTGTCGTCTTGACGCTGGATTTAAGGCGAGTGCCCTAGTTCATACACGCTGCTCATCTCTTACATAAAAGATTTTATAATTGCTCTTGATACAAGCATAAAGCAAACCTAGAATTCTGAATACCCTAGCAATGCAGTGCCTTTATTTTATTTTTGTCCGTTCACTACTAATAATGTCGTATTTTGGATTATAGGACAGAAAACTCACAAAAGTAGAGAGGCAGAGATTTAAAGAGGAAGCAGAAATGTTGAAAGGTCTACAGCATCCAAACATTGTGAGATTTTATGACTTCTGGGAATCCTGTGTAAAAGGCAAAAGATGCATCGTGCTGGTTACCGAATTGATGACCTCTGGAACACTAAAGACGTAAGTACTGCGCTCCTGGTGAGGAGGCTAAGAATAGCGATGGAAATTTTTAGAAAAATCCTACTTTTGTATTCTGAAAAAAGGCATCTCCAGATAAAAGGAAAAAATGGAGCTGTTCTCTGGTGTCTGTCAGTTGTCCCTGCGTTTGAACTGCATTGATTTGACAGGAAGAATTTTGGCCTCCATCTCTCTTTCCCCGCTCTCCTGTTTCAGTTATGCAACTAGAAGCTGTTCTCTGGTGTGTTTCATCTTCTGCCTGTGACGTTTTGTCAGGGTGTGTTTTTGTGATTGCTTTTGTGCTTGTGTTTGCATGTTTTGTTAGAAAATTTAGATAGAATAGCACTTGAATGGTAGAATCTCTTTTTGAAGCAGAAGGTGCTCTAGGTTATCTACTAAACAATGTTAATTAATAGCTTTTGGTACTGGCAGTCTTGTTAAGGTTGATATAAAACAGTTGGCATGAATTCTGGAACAGATTTTTCAGCCCCAATGGGAGCAGTACCCATCACTGCATATATCCAGCGTGCTACTCTGCCAGTGCGTTAGCAGGTTTTACGTTTTTCCGAAATGTGCCCTCCCAATCAGTGGTTTAGGTAAATGGAAAAAATGCAGGTGCATGGTACAGAGGTCAAAGCCTTGTGGTTAAAATTAAACTTCAGTATTCTTCTGATTTGAATATATGAAACATATCCTAAAGCTGTTCTCTGCATGAAGTGAATTGCTGTACTATTAGACTTGCAAATATTTGGTTGTATTTGCACCAAAAATGCTTATTATCTTCCTTCCTAAAAATGAATGCTCTAATTCCTCCTTTGAAAAGATCTATTTCTTTCAATTTTGTGATATTTCTGAGCGGCTATTATGGCATCTAATAAGGGGCTTTTATCCAGAACGGAGTTTCAGCTGCTAAAGCCCCTAGAATCTCTAATAACGCTTCATTTTCTTTATGCCCACTTCTGTGTATGTTTGTGCTCTAGGTATCTGAAGAGATTTAAAGTGATGAAACCAAAAGTCCTGCGTAGCTGGTGCCGGCAAATCCTCAAGGGTCTTCTTTTCTTGCACACAAGAACTCCACCAATAATTCACAGAGACTTAAAATGTGACAATATTTTTATTACTGGACCAACTGGATCTGTGAAAATAGGAGACTTGGGTCTGGCAACCCTCAAGAGAGCTTCGTTTGCCAAAAGTGTAATAGGTAATCCTCCTGTTCTCCTTGGCTTCCTCCTGTTGGTATGGTGGTTGTCTTTTTAATATCTTTCTCTTACATTTTGCATTAGTGGTTTTTTCACTTGTAGGTTGGTGGTAGAGATTAAAGTGGTTTTGTGACTGTTCCCTTTATACCACTATAAAAATCTCAGTCAGTAGGAAATGGTATCACGACTTCCTCTTCTCCTTCCTTCTGTGTATCACAATGGTAGAACACTTTTTTGTTTGTTTTTTTAATTGAAATATTACTTGGTATCCACAAATCCTTCTCCTCTCTCCTTTAAAAAGAGCAGCAAGGGTTCTCAGCAGCTTGTGTGCATCATCCTCCAGAGAACAGGCTCAGTGCCTGCTGGGGGGGGAGAAGAAAAGAGAGAGGAGAGGGAAGAGAAAGGATGCCCTGCTCTCTCCCTAACAAGGGAGTGCTGCAAAAGCCTGGCAAAATCCCTGGGAAGTCTTCTGCTTCCAGTGATGCTGGGATAGGGAGGGTTACTTTTGCTTGAAGGGAGAGTCAGTAGTGTCCTGTGGAGCCGGGCTTCTCTCCTTTGCAGAGAGGTCGTAGGGGAGCTGGCCTGGCTGGAACACCTTATCCCCATTTACTGGGGCATCAGCAAAACAGGCTGCTTCTGCAGGCAACTGCGGAGCTCATCCCTGCCTCGACGCTGTCCTGGCAGAGTTCTGCTGAAACGACGTCTGCAATTCATTAAAAATCAGTAGGTACGAAATTAAAAGAAATTTCCACTAGGATATGCAATATCTGATGCCCTTAGGTGGTGCCCACGTGAGGAGTGTTAGAGCTTGGGTTTGCTTGAACTGGGAGGACGTTTTCTGAATGACTGCTGACGGACGTCGTTTCCTTGCAAAAGCTACATTTAATGTTTTCTGTGTAAATGTAATGTTCTCCTGAATTCTCAAACACTTTGTGTTTTTTACCCAAGCTTCCGTAGCGACTCTCCCTTGTTCAGATCTGTAGGTGATGGTTCTAGGAAGCTGCAGATTCCTGAGAAATGATGCTGAAAGTGGGGGAAGTTACCATGCCCGTAGTTGTGTTTCAGCTTACAATATAAATGGAAACTAGATTTAGGTAGAGTCTCAAACACTTTGTGTTTTTTACCCAAGCTTCCGTAGCGACTCTCCCTTGTTCAGATCTGTAGGTGATGGTTCTAGGAAGCTGCAGATTCCTGAGAAATGATGCTGAAAGTGGGGGAAGTTACCATGCCCGTAGTTGTGTTTCAGCTTACAATATAAATGGAAACTAGATTCTAGGTAGAGTTAGCAAACTGATAGTGACTACCACTGTTCCCTTGCTATATATGAAAACAGCCTCCTGTCTTTCAAGCAGTAGTTGCTTAAATAATTATTTTAGCATCTCAAATTTTCAGAGATTGTAATTCTTTACAATTATTTGTACAAATATCATCCTTAATGCTATCCCTAAAACATCAGCCTTAATGCTCAGGGAGCCCAGTATCGTTGAAGTCAAAATGATAGAAATTTTGGATATGTGCTTGGCTACTATGGGTCTGCTTAACCCTGTTCATTTTAGTGAAATCATGTTGGTTTATATCTGTTAAGTTTCTCTAGTTTTCAACTTCGTATAATCGGTGGGGTTTTTTCTGTTGAGGATCAGTATTTCTTCACATAATTTTTTTGCAGTATAACAATTGTTCATGGGAGATAATGGAATAATATCAGTAATGCCAATACGGGGAATAATATCAGTAATGCCAATACAAGTTTTTGTAAAATCAGTTGTTACCACAGCGCTGTCAAAGCACGCTCGTGTCTAAAAGAAATTCAATACGGAAAAGGGCTGCAGGTCCCTGGCAAGGTGTCTGCATTCACTTTGGCAATATAACCGAGCTTATCTTTTTCATGAGTAGCGCTGCTCCAAGGAAGGAATTAGGAGGGCTTGGAAGCACTGGTGAGATGAGTAATTCTGCCCCCTCCGTAGATGTAGTAGCTTTAAAGGAATATTAGTAGCTGCAGTTTTACATCCGTCTGAAGGGAATGAAGTCAGCATGGCTGAGGTCCAGTTTTTCCCTTGCTGCGTTGGTGCCATCGCTGATGCTCATCTGACCTTGCAGTGTATCTCTGCAGGGAGCCGAGCCAGGGCAAAACTCCTTCTGCCAAGAGGAGTTGAAAAGATGCTGAGCGGCTTTACATTTAAGTGGTCTGTTTTATTTAAGGATACTTGTGTGTATGCCTTCCCAACCCCAAGGGATGGGGGGAAAATGTCATTTTTGTGCTGTTTTGGAATGGTGTCAAGAATGTCATTTGTTTCTTAGACTATCGCTATCACTTTTTCAGATTTGCTTTAAATGCTCCATAATTCATGAGATTCGCTCCTGCTTCTGAGTCTTGTTCCTTCTAAAACAAGGTAGCAGCTCCAAAAAACGTTCTCTATGGCAGCTGTTAACCGTTTCAGAGCAGCAGCCGCCGCCTGTGTGGCAGCTGGGAGAAAAACCCTGAGAGCAGGCACTAAGTTAAGCTTTCACGACATGGGTCCGGCTGATGTACAAAGGCTGAAGGAACGAGTGTCTTTGAGGTGGAAGGAACATAAACAAAGGGAGGGATCGATCCCGAATTTTGCAAAATGAATTTTACAGAAATGCTTGTGCTGAGGCTTGTTTTGTGAGTTAGGCCAAGTCTACTTCAGAAAACGTGCAGAAGCAGAGTTTTTACTGACAGAACCTGATTTTGAGAGACGTCGTTTATGTTGCTGTTAAAAAAAAAAAGCTTACATCAAGTCCCCAGACATATACGAGAACTATTTTTTCCCGGTATATGTTACTTTAATTACAGTTGTGCTTCTGCTGCTGATGTAGAGATGTCATCACAAAAACCTGACAGACCCGCCAGGCTGCCGCAGGGCTCCGGGGGGCAGTTTGGGTGCGGAGGCGGCTGCTGCTGGGCCCGACGGGCAGAGTTTGTCCAGGTCCTTCACGTGGTCCGAGACCTCTCGCACTCCTTTTGGCATCCCGGTGTGCGGCTCGCGCGCCGCCCGGCTGCGGCAGGGCTCCGGGGGGCAGTTTGGGTGCGGAGGCGGCTGCTGCTGGGCCCGACGGGCAGAGTTTGTCCAGGTCCTTCACGTGGTCCGAGACCTCTCGCACTCCTTTTGGCATCCCGGTGCTCGCGGCTCGCTGGTCCTCTCCCGCAACACACGACTGCATTGATCTCTCTTCCTTCATCTTTTCTAAATGTAAAAAGGAAAGAAATTAGTCTTGACTCCTAAGCGTAGATTACATTACAAGATACAGTTCCTGGAATAAATTACCTAAGTGTTAATTTTTTTCTCTTTGGCTTTGTAAGACCACACTTTTCAGAGTAGTTTGCTGTGCTAACGTTGCAGGCGTTGTAAGTCGCCACTTGTCATAAAGCTGCAGCTTCCCGTTATGAAGCAGTAAGTACAGTGCTTCACTTAATATTTATCCGGTTGCATCAGATTTCTGACACCCTGATCCCTGTTGAGTAGGACCTTATTCTGTGAGTAGCCTCATTGATTTGTCCCACTAAACCAGTGACAGAATTATGTTTAATGTTTTGTGCATGACTATGTAGGTGATTTGTGATACTACTTGCTTTCAAAGTGCTGTCTGTCTGCCGGGTGGTTGCTGTGTATCTCTGGAGGAAAAAAAAATGCAAATTTGCATTGATAAAAACAAGAGTGAAGGTTCTCGTTTCGTCTCTCCTTTTCACCTCCACAAGCCTGTGCGCATCCCTCTTTCCACCCAGAAAAAGAAACCATTTTGTGACTTCCAGTATGGTCAGGCAATGTGCCATATCTCGTTCTCTTGTTCATTTTTGAAATTTTGATACTTCTTTTTTTCCCCTCTTCCCCCTTGTATTATTACCAGCGAGCCATGGGTATGAAAGTGTGTGTGTGGACTTTGGGTTTCTTCCCTGGAGGATGCTTGAGCTTGTTCTAGTTACTTCCCTCTTCTGAAATTATCTTGCATGCACCCTTACACAGCTATAATGGGCATACTTCTCATAGGTGAAAAAGATTGTGGTTAAAGCCATTTAGACTTTATCAGAAATTTACCTTTCTCTTTGTGCGTGTCTGTGTAGGTACACCAGAATTTATGGCCCCGGAAATGTATGAGGAACACTACGATGAATCTGTGGATGTCTATGCTTTTGGAATGTGCATGTTGGAAATGGCTACCTCAGAATACCCTTACTCAGAATGCCAGAATGCTGCTCAAATTTACCGGAAAGTAACCTGTGTGAGTAAACGTCCTTAATTTGTCTTGGGATTTTGTAATTTGAAGGTTTAAAAACGTATTTTGATGAGGTGTCAGTACTGTCGAATGTGTAGTGTGTTGTACAAGTTGAGGTATCTGAGCTCTGGGTTACGCAAACCTGTGGCAGGTTTATTTATAAGCTTGCAATTCCACGGTTGGATTGTGTTTGACTGTACTGCAGCTGCATAAAATATTTTCAGTAATCTTTGTTGCTGATTTTGTCTCCATCAGCCAAAAATACATAAAACTTGGGAAGAATGAGCAGGGAAAAATCTTTGCTCTAGTCTTGCCTCCTAAATGGGGACTTTTCAGGCTTGATCAAGTTTCCCACAAAGCTAAAAGGACTAACTTTCGGGTTACAGCCTAAATACTTACATGGTGGAGGATGTTTGATCCAGATTTTCAGCACAGATTCTCTCTGTTTGTATGTGTAAGAAATTATCTGAAGATATAAAAGGCAAAAGATAGCAATGTTTAGTTTTGGAGTCAGCCAGAGGAGCTTTATATCTATGTTTTGGAACTCTGCAAGGTCTGGTAATCCCCAGACAGGAACCATGGAAATGGGTTTGCTGTGTTTTCAGGTGAGGTTAGGCTGGAGGAGAAGTCAATCTAAAATAATCTCTACACTGAATAAAATACCCTCTCCAACATTCTCACCCCCAGATGATAAATGTGTTTGTCTACATGAGCTGTACTGCGAATGCCTGAAAAAAACTCCTGAGTCTGTAAGATGCTCTCGGATTGCCAATCACTGACTGCAGAGAAATGAGGCTTGCCAAAAGCTTTGGCAGCAGTGGTTATGTCCTGTTCTACTTGGTTAAGTGAAACCAAGAGTTACAGGAGGGTTTTTTCAGGATAGATTATGTGAAACAGACTGGTTTGTCAAAGATTTTCCCAGGTACTTCTTTCCATCTGGTTGCTACAAAAGAAGATAGTGAGCTCGGTGGTTTGGCCCTCGTGCATCACCAAAAGATGCAGTCTGCACACCCAGGATGTGAAGAGGGTAATCCTCGGAAGAAAGCTGCACTAAAATTTGCAAAGATTAGCTACAGCTAAGGTTGCTTTTATTTCTTTGACCTATAAGGTAGAAAGAGTAGTTAGGCTTACATAGTAGATATATTGAGTGGATCCATCTCTCAATCTCCAAAAGTGTGGTCCCAAAATTGGTTTGTATTCCTCTTATCCAACTACTTGTCATGAGCAAAAATCTTCCCAAATGAAACTTAGTAGTAACTGGTTGATTTTGAAAGCTACTTGAGACCATTTGCCTTCTCCAAGAGGTTTAGTGAATCAAGCCAGTACAAATACGGTTCTGTGAAATCCTGCAGTCGGCAAACACTGCTCGAGGTCAAAATTGCTTTTTCTGATTTGCTGTATGCTAATCTCTCGCACTGGATACAGAGATGGTGTTTCATCAGCTACCCAAACACTCGCATGTGCCAGATGACGGGTTTATGTGCAATTTAATTTTTATAGGTATGGTTTGTATTGTTCAATATCTGTCTTTTCCCACCACTGAAGACCAGGATGCCGGGAAGTTGGTGCTCTTGTTATAGGTTGCTGTGCTAACCAGCTGTGACGGTGCTAACTTGGGGAGAGAGGGAGGGTGCAAACGATTCGGGAGTCTGTGTTTAAAAGTTGAGGTCAGTATCACAAGACACAGGAGGATGTTCCTGCTGGAAATGAGAGAGATGCCATGGCTTTCTGAAAGCAGGAGGAACACATCTGAAGAGGGGAAGCAGCTTTATCCCATTTTTGTGTTAACTGTTGCAAGCTGACATGTGTAACTTGGTAAAGCTGAATCTTTCCCAGTGGACTGCAACCCTGATTTCTGGTAGTTTAATGCTTCTTAGAGTGTTGTTTTCAACCCGTAGCTACTCAGAAATAATTAAAAAAAAAAAAAGCCATCAGAAGCTGCTCAGCAGTGCAGTTAGCTTCATGGCTATGGCTGGAGCAGCTCCCTATGGCGCTGTAGGGAAGGGAGTGTGTGCAGAGATGGGTCTGCTGGTTTGCTGGCTGCAGGCCGTCGCGCTCTGCGCCATGGGCTGGCTGGAAATGCATGCTGCATCTTCTCAAAGAAGTGACATGGGTTTGATGGCTCAGTGGAGTTGCTTGCCTGAATCCTTATGAGGATGGCTGCTTGTTCCACATCGTTATTCCACAGTGCTTTTATCCCATTGTTACTCCACTCACTCCTGCCGTACAAGGAAAAGTTTATTTCGTTTGGCAAAATGGCTTGTTGACTCCATTCAGGTACGGAGTCCTTCGGATGTGCTCTAAATGCCATCGTTGTAGGTAGCTTAGGAGACATCTCCTCGGGCTCTAAAGCTTCACATGGTGACAACAGGAGTCTCTTCTAATTTTAGGCTCTGGGGCCTCGTCTCCTGAATGCGATACCGGTCTTGTAACCCTAGGTACTGAATGGCTTTCATGAGAAGTGTAGGGTGTGTTACCTTCCGCCTTGGACAGGCGTTGCGCGAGCAGCGTGCCTCATTTGTTTGTGGAGCTGCCATCACGGTTAGCTGATGTTAAGGCGACCTGGGTACATGTGTATGCATTTAGAGCCACAAATAATATAGATGTCTTCCATTGCTCCCCGTACCCAGAGAAACTCTGTGTACAACTCTTAGCCATCTGGAATATTGGTAATTAAGACTTTGTAAGACTCCTAAGCCTCATTTATCAAAGCAATATCCAAGATGGCAAAGAATAATGATTAATCAGAGGATTCCTAATTAGATGTTATATTTCAGTTTGCAGACTTAAGTAGTCATTTTTTTTAAACACTGATGAAAGCCTGAGCCAACTAATTTTCTGTGGCAATAACCTTTACATAGCTGAGGATTATATGGTAAATTATTATAACTTTGTAAAACTGGTCATGTACTAGCAACTTTAGAGAGATGGAAAATAATGCTTATCTTGAAGAGTAAGTAATGGCAGAGAAGCTGTTGAAAGGTCACTTTATTACTTGTAAGGGGTATTTTTGAAACAGAGCTGTCTAGCAGGGAAAGCTGAGACAGAAAGCATCAGGTACGGACACGGAGGGTGTGTATACTGCTATTTTCAGCTGAACTCGGGGCAGTAGCAGTGAGAGCAAAGGCACCAGGACTCCTTAGATGGAAAAATTGGTATTACTGTTGTTCCAATGAAAGGGTTAACCAGCTCCCTGTGGAGAGGGAAGAAGCCCTGTCGCATGCCATGAGCTGCATGAACTGTCAGACACAGAGGAGGAGCAGGGGGTGGACCTCTTGGTGAGGGTGCAAGAGGAGCAGCGGATGCCCTGGGGGAGATCCCTGGTCCCAGAAGGAACCTCTCTGGCAGCTCAACAGCTTCTCTAGAGGAGCTGCATCCGCAGAAGAGCTGGCGACAGCAAGGGACCCCGCTTCGATCCGCGTGAGTCGCCCAGCCGGTGCCGCGCGGGCTGAGAGAAGACGCTGCTGCTGCTGTTGGGGTTGTAGGCACTTAGAGTGTGGGGTCCCTCCGCCTTGTCCTCAGCCATCACCTAACGGTGGGGTCTGCCCCGTTAGCTGGGGTGGTGACGACTTACAGACGGAAAAACTTTGAAATCACTTTTCATGAAGAGTTAGGGTTGGTCATGCAGCAGCTATTGCTAGTGTTTGGTTTTACTAGACTGAAATATAGCATAGAAATGGAACGTAGACTAAAACCAAGAGGCTGAATTACACTGTTTTCTTCCCAGTGTGAGATGAGGTTTGGGGTTCTCACTAGAGCAGAAGGTGGCCCTGACCTTCTCGGATGGAGGGGATCAATGGTGCAGCACTCCCGAATGCTGTCACGTATTTCAGCTTGTCAGTGAGAAATTTAATTAATTTTTGATGAAACTGTTTTTTTGCACCAGAAGTGTAAACACTATTTTTAGTCTTTTGAATTGAGGGTCAATGTAATGTAAAAATGCGATTGCTGTCTAGTTTCCTGATGCTTTTATTTTAAAAATATAAAATAAAATGACTTCTCCTGCCTTGGGCTCAGCATCGTGGTGGCAACCACTGGAGGTGCTAATAGCATCTAAAGGGGTTGGAATTGCCTGCTAGTGTTTGCATCAAGCAAGCGACTGCTTGCTAGTGAAGGTACAATAACCACCTTATTCTTTAGACTGCCTCTAACCATACTTTGGATTACGCTGGGACGCACGTTCCCTCTGCTGCCCAGCACAGTCGGTGTATTACGTTGGTTTTGCCATTACAATACCTTTTTCAATTGTTTCTACTCTGTGTCCTAACACTCTATCAAACTCTTGCCTGCTAACAGGACGTAAGATACATCTGAAGTCATAGCTGTTCAAGTCGTGTGCATTGGTAGTCCTTATTGGTATAGAAAATAGGAACATTACCCTTCTGAGACATTACTATTTTGTGTTAAGGTATTACGCATTATGCATGTCTGTAGCATAAGATTATTACACTTATTTATCTCAGTGACCTTTTATTCTACCTGACCATATTTTCATGGCTTAATTGCTGCTTTAGTTTTCCACTCTTGTTTTTACATATGTGTAACTGTATGTATATAATAGTCCAGGATAAAGTGGCAGTCATCTCCCGAGCCGTTTCCCAAATGCTGAGGGGCTCATCTCTTTGCCAGATTAGACATGCTTGTTACGACTTGTCACCTCTCTCTCTGCCCTTTCAGCCTGAATTCTGGAGTGTAAACATAAAAAAAGTGGATATGTAACATGAGTAGATAATACATATTTTTCAAGCAACAGGTCCAAGCCACGTTTACTGTAGTTAACTTTGAAGTGATTTCCTGGTCAGCATATTTGCCAGTGACCTTCATTCTGATGCTATAATCTCATTTTTCATGCATAACTTGATGGTTTTTCTTAGTCGGATTTTTTTTGTGTTTAATCATTCTGCCAAGTGATTTTGATGTAGACAATAGGCATATTAAGTGATGAAACATCGGAGTCCATGACCTTCCCATGCAGCTCCAGTCCAATGTTTTCTTACTGATGCACTGCAGAATGCGCAGCAGACCAGCTGTATCTGCCGGGGGTTCATGGCGACCTCGTTGGGTTTAGCAGCACAAACCTGTGCTTTAAAACAACCCGCGTGTTTATAGTGTTTGGTTTTGCATTTTAAGTTTTCATATTGTTTCTTCTTTATAAATGTATTGAATGTTTTCTCGGCATTCGCAGGCTATATTCTATATTGCTTATACAGACAGAATAAATTATATAGCTGTAGCACAGCAACAACAGACAAATAATATTATGAACGTCATTGCATTGACTTTTTGTGTGTTTCAGATATCTTCTTAGATCTGCAGATAATCTTCTTAGATTAGCATTAGGATTGAATACCATTTTGGAGTGAAATAGGGATGAGTCTATAATTGCATACAGCAGTCTCGCCACTGAATGTCGTGGAACAAGATCCTGACAAAATTGAGAACTCCTCCTCCACTTTATTGACTTCAGAGAGTGTGTGGTAGGGTGGAATTTCATTTGGAAACATGGTTTCAGCTTTTTTGGAAGAGGAGGTTTTTTCCTTTTCTGGGAACTACATGAGTCTAGAGACTACCTTCAGGTAGAAGGTGGAGTTTTAGTCCAAAGTAGACTCCATCTAGACTAGGAGGGCACCTCCTAGGTGAAAGGAAAGCCTTTAGAAAAATTACTGGCTAACATGGCTCGGACTTAACGTTGACTTGTCTGGCATACACTGTGCATCTTATAAAGCATTATGTGTTACTTCTTCAAAAGTGTGCTCTGCTGGTGGAAAAATGACAGGCAGCTACTTTTAGACCTCCGAAAAATAAGCTTCACGTTTTTGCCCCCAAGGTAAAGGTTAAAATTTTAATATCCTATATGTGCCTGACTGTAGACTCAACTATCGTGTACTGGAGTGCAATGTATTTCAAATCTAATCACTTCAGAAAGAAGGTGAGGAGACTAAGTGGTGGTGGGATTCAAAGTAAATCATCCTGTTCGAGACAGAGAAATTCTGAAAAGGGAGATTATTTGATCTGCTCTCATTTTGCTCTTGGATTTTTTTTTTAATATATATATACACATTAAAAAAAAGGCATTTAAGAATTTGTATGAAAATACCCCTAAGCACCTTATGTCAACCAGTTAGCCCTGCATTTCAGATGCAGTGGTGTTGAATTTACTTTTGTTTACAAGACGGCTGTACGGTTTTCAAACTGTCATGGATAATTCCTTAGCTTATATACTTTGAATTTTGGTGCCATGTTTCCTTGGGAATGCTCAGGAAAGACAGATGGCTTTTGTATAAATGAATGAGATGAGCCCTTTGATTGCAAATCGAAATCTGTGTTTCGCAAAAACCCCCTTCATTGTCAGGAGGCTCGTAAGCACCGGGGCGCAGCGCCATAGGGAGGGTTTGCAGCATTACGGTGAGATGGCCTTGGAGATTTTAATGAAGAGTAGGGAGCAAAAGCATGCTATAGCATATGGGCACTGAGAAAACGCTTTGGCAAAGCAGTTCTGTTCACTACTTCACTGTGCATATTTTGTCCTTGTTTGTTTTAGTCATCTATTCATGGCTTAGCTGTTCAGTAGATTAATACAATAGATGGTTGGAGAGGAGTCAGTGTTCCTTCAAAAGATGTTGAAAGTAAAATGGTGTTTGGAGGAGCTGCTATTTTTTTTGTGGAAGTAATTTGTAAGGTCAAAAATAGGGGTCAGTCGTCAGGGGTCTTATAAGGTACTTAGGAGGTGAGGGCTCAAATTTTGTATATTAGAAATGTGTGAAATGTGTCAAATGTGTCAAAGCGGTCAAAAGGACCACTTTCAGGCAAACCAAATTTCTAGATGCCCACTATGCCCTGCCCTGCTCCTCCGTCCCAGTCACGTCAGAGTGCCAGTTGAACCATGTAAATGAAGACTGTTTGTGAATTCTGGAAAAGAAAATTAAATTGAGAGATACTGAGATATGCCTTATGCTATTCGTGTCTCTCATATGTTCAGCTTGTGTCAAGATACCCACGAAGCGCTCTGCAATTATAAAAAGCAATTGGCAGGTTCCCTTGAGTGTGTTGATACGTGAGCAATATATTCCTCTAGGTAGCTGAAAGCTCTTCAGGTAGTATGGTGAAAGTTGCCTCTACTGCTTTCTGCTGCGGGTTGGGGGGGGGGGGGGGTTGCTGTTTTTTGGGGGGTTTGGGGTTTTTTTTCCCCCAGTTAAATTGATACCGATGCACGTTTGTGGGATATTTTTCAGTAAACATTAAGCTATAGCAGATGATGGTCTTTATTACCCATTCTTCCTGGTAGGTGTCACTAATCAATGGTTTCCTATAGCAAACTGGAGCATTCAGAAATGTAGAGATTTGTCCTATTGCTTTCCATTGTGAATTACCAAAGATTTCTTCAAACTCCTTCCCATCTGAGAACACGATAGGCTCCTGTAGCTTTAGGGTGCATTAGGGTATAGAGGATTCATGCTAAAAATGTCTTTTGGTACTTTTTTGTTTTCTTTCATTTCTAATTCGGGTATCAGAGCTCTCTTAAAGAAACACTCTTGACACACTGTGGTGTGCTTTTGCTTGTTTTGAGCAAGCCTGGGCTTTGGTAGGCTGGACATTCCCTATCATTTTGACACATTTCTAATATACAAAATTTGAGCCCTCACCTCATAAGTAAGATTTAGGTTTGCTTAAGCAAATAATTCTTTTTAGTGGGTCACTGCCAGCCAGCCACGTGTACGGATTATTTTGTTTTGTTCCCACATGAATGGTTTTTTTGGATCTCGGCAGCTCTCTGCCCAGGCAAAACTGGGAAGCAGAGTCTGTATGACTGCTCCGTCATTTATTTTTTCCCAAAATTTATGAATTGCATATTTCACTCTCAAGTTTTAAGACAAAAAGGGAGTGGCTGACCTGAAATTAAATAAAAAAATAAATCCAAGCTTAAAGTCGAATCTGAGGCTTGAATGGCAACAGAATGTTAATAAAAAGATAAAAGTATAATCTGATGCTGGAATATTCAGGAATTCTCAGAGAGGTGCCAGCCCTCATTGAAATTCACCCATAAAATTTATTCAAGACTAAATTCAGTGAAGTATTTGCAGACACTTTCTGAAATACATATTTTCTTTTTTTTTTTTTTTTGGTCCAAGGCACTATCAGGTGAGCCAAAAGTGCACTCTTCAGGACTTCAGGCCTCCTTATCTGCCACTCCATGATCCATTATTTACTGTTCTTTTAGGGTGAAACTTTAAAAGGATTTGAATGGAGTTAACTAAATGGGATTTGGATATTTATGTGCTTAATCAGATTCTGGGTTTTTTAGATAAAGGAAATCATCTTTCCTTTTTATTCTGCTTATTGACTTCATTGGAAATACTTGGGTTCTTAAGTAATAGGGTCTAACTGCAGAATCTGTTCCCAAATGAATTTTGTCAAATTTTCATTCATTACATCTTGTTTTAGTAGGTAGAGATGTTACGTGTTTTTAAAAATGAATCAAATTTTTTTGTGCTTTAAGCTGAACATCACAAATAAAAAGGATAACTTCTTGCGTTGCCACTCTTGTCATCTGTAGCTGAATATATGCGTGAACAGTATTCACAGGAAATCTTCTGTTGAACCGAATGGAATGAGTTACCGGTGTTACAGATGTTGGGTATCTGTTAAGTTGCTCCTACGTCGTTTGGCAAGGGGAGCGGTAGGGTGGCCTCGCTGGCAATGACGGCTGTTCCTAACGGAACATCCCTCCCTCCCTTGTCTGCAGCCCGGCATCAGAAGAAAGTGTCAGCCTGGGCTTTGAAAACGCACAGCTGCACCTGTGTGTGTTAACTGCCCAGCTGTTCCGGTAATTATTTTTTTAGTATATTTTGATTATGCGTACAGAAAGATGACATAATATATAGACTGTTATTTAGCCTGAGAACTTGCATTCTACTTCTCCTACAGTCTCTCTTCATGTTGGTAAGAGATACGTTATTTTAATTAAGAGGTTAGATACGCTGAGGAGGATCATGCTGAGTTAAGATCTTGGTCCTGAAGTATTAGAAAGTAGGGAGAGATGGCCTATGACTGCCCTAGAAGTGTGCACGTGTGTCTCTTTTAAATCCTCTCCATCCTCTTAAAACAACCCCACCTAACCTGAAAGTTATTCCTGCTGCACCTACGTCAAGCCAGAGCTCCCTACGTGGAGAAGCGGATTCTGCTTCTCTGAAGTTTCCTTCTGGAATGAACAGTTGGGTTTTCTCCTTGCAAGGCCATGCTCATAGGTTAGCTGTTCCAAATCTAGAACTGAACACTATTCCCAGAAAAAATGCTAACACTTGACAGAGATTTAACTTGATTTATAGGTGATACCTGCTCTGCCACTCGTTCCCGATGAGATTCTAACAGTGTGCTGGGGAAATGCAAGAGCAACACAGAGCTGTTGGGCATATTCTCCTGTTCCCCTGATTGGTTTTGGGGTTGCTTTGGGGGATTTTTTTTGTGGGGGGTGGGGGTGTTGGAGAGTGTTGGGGACATAGAAAAGCAAGAGGTTTGTGGGAAACAGGAATATGGAATATTCCAAGGTATTTTTGACTAATTCTTGAAAGTGGTTATCTGAAGAAAAACATGATTATTTGTCTTTATTCATTTAGTGTTTTGAGGGTTAATGCAGAAAACAGAAAAGGAATAATTTCAGAAAAGAGTTATTTTGAAAATTTAAAATTGGCTGTTTCTTGAATATTGACTTCAGAGTCCTCAGGATACGAAGGTAAGGTTTGCAAAAGTTAGTAAAGAAAAAGGGAGGTTGGCCCTGTGTACAGCTGAGTTCCTGTACAAACTAGTGTGCTTATTTTGAAGTGCAGCGGTACTTAGAAATATGGTAGCCCTAAATCCTCAATTCAGTTTTGCATTAAGACTATCAACTTTAAAGTATTAGTTACTCCAAGGGTTGAAATGACTGTAAAATGTAAGGAAAATGTCCTTAATTAAGAGATATAATGTAATTCTTTTTCAAACTAAACTGTTTTTCTCTATCCTTTCAGGGTATAAAACCAGCAAGCTTTGAGAAAGTTACTGATCCTGAAATTAAGGAGATAATTGGGGAGTGCATTTGCAAAAATAAAGAAGAAAGGTTTGTTTCAAGTAATCAAGTTTTGTATTAAATAATGTGTTTGCAGGGATTTCAAAGCTGACTGTGGATTTTTGTTCTGGCCTCTGGGTCTCCCCTGTGGAGGAGAAAATGCAGAATGGAAATACAAATATAAATGATTGCCCGCTTTCCTGCCATATAATGTCAGGATAATTGAATAAATGCCGTTGCTGTGTCTCTCAACCGCTCAGCTTCAAAGAATAAGGTCAGAAAGCATTATGGTGGACATGTGAGCCTAGCGTATTCTAGCACATTCTGGCCCATTCAGGACGTTCTGCGTGGAGCATCGAGTGTGGCGGAGGTCAACCACGAATGTGACATGGTAGATTCACCACAAGCTGTTATGGCAGATTCCGTTGTCTCTGGATATGGAAACAAATTGTGCCTTGTTTTCCAGCTTTGGTTTTAAAACCTAATCTTCTTATACTGGCCTCTCCTAGATGAGTGTGTCTACTGTCCAGTATTTCATAACTTTCACAAATACAGTTTTTGGGGACCTCAACTGACTACCTAGGGGTAACCTCTTTTTTAGTACTCTCGAAGCTCAGATACTCAAGAAAAGTTGAGCAAAGCTATAACCTGCATTTCTGTACATGCTTATGCCGTATGAATATTGCTGAAGCTTTGTGAAATGGGAAACATCATTTTTTCAGCAGTCCTCAGTAACACTGGAAATATTATGTCTGTTTTCTAAGAACACAAATTTGTTACGGATGAACACCAAACATACTGTAAATGTTTTTGCCTTTAACAGCAGTTTCTTGTCACAAACCTCTTTGAAATTCCTTAAGACTTGCAGTATTTGAATGTTCTTTATATCCATTGCAGATATGAAATTAAAGATTTATTAAGCCATGCCTTTTTTGCTGAAGATACTGGGGTAAGAGTGGAACTTGCAGAAGAAGACCATGGTAGGAAATCCTCTATTGCCTTAAGACTCTGGGTAGAAGATCCTAAGAAACTGAAAGGAAAACCCAAAGATAACGGAGCCATTGAGTTTACTTTTGATCTGGAGAAGGAAACTCCTGATGATGTTGCACAAGAAATGGTAAAATAAACTTCTCCTGACAAAAATGTGTGTATATATATGTAAAGTAGTGCATAAATCTCAAAAGGACAGCAGGAACAAGCCTGGTAAAGTAACTTCCACTTAAACCATTCCAGGTGTCTAGTTTAAGCAGTTTGCATTGATTTTAAAATGAATGCTGCAAGAAAGGGGTAAACAGGGAAGAACTAATAACTGAAAAATGGCGTTTACCGAGTGTGAAAACAGATGCATGAAATGGCATTTCAAATAGCTTAGGGACCATAGAGGTCTCTTCTACTTTTATATTTTGAAAACTCTTTTGCCAATTTCTGTTAGCTGTTGAACGCCTTTAAATTTGTTTGGAATCTGTTTAGTTTGGGAGAGCAGCTTGAAATAAGTTAGAGTTCAAAAGTTCAATCACAAAATATTCTGCACTGAATTCTTCAAAACACTTCTTTCCATCTTTTCTGTCGGTGTTACTTAGGAAGAATGTAGGTGAGGAAAGTCTGTGGTCAGCCACTCTATCGCCAAACATATATAGGAAACTAGATTCAAGCCCACTGCACAGAGTTAGGAATAAGCTTTGGATTTTTTAACATATAAGTTTAACTTGGTGAATTTCTGTATCTTAATAAGACTTGTGGGGTTTTGTTAGAAAAAAGCTATTTTGTGTTCCAGTTTCACTATATAGTCCTTGAACTCATGTTTTAATGATGTCTTTACTGCAGTTGTTTAGGTTTTCTAACGTCGTGGAGACATAGAATCAGTAAGCACTGAGTCAAGGGTCTGAATTTTCTTGTGCTTGCAGAAATGTTCCTATTGTAATCTAAATCCCAAGAGATCCCATTTAATGATGTTGTCATCACCACTCCTGTTCTGCTTAGGAGGCACTCATTTTGGTAATGTTGCCTTACTATGCTTGGACTCATCACCATGTACTCAAAATTTAGTGGGAGAAATTCAGGCTCCTCTGTCTTCTTGTCGTTAGTTTGCAGTAGGTGAAATATTTTTTGAGCAATGCATTATTACAGAACTCATTTCATTTAAAAGTTGCTCTGGTACGGTTACTTGCTGTTATATTTTGCATTTAAATATTTATGGAAATATTTGGAATTTTGAAGTTCTGTAGGTTACTGGCCCATAGTTGTGATATTTTGTTTTGAAGAGGAAATAATTCTCATAAAAAGTATATTTAAAAGGATCACTCCCAAACTACTGTGCTACTATACCCTTTCCCAAATAACTTTAAAACATGTGTGTTACTCTATTACATTAGTAGTTACCCAAGTGACTGCATGTGAAATGCTTTCAAACTTGAGGCTGGTGGGGGGGGTGGGCAAAGGGGGGACATTTATTCCTAAATGTCTTTTTCTAGCCCTTATGAATTATGGAACACCAAAGCCGTGTGCTTTCATCAATTTGTGTTGCTTTATGTGCTGTGGAAGAGAATAATGCAGGAGACCTTTTGAGTACAGGGAATTATTTATCGTTGTTGATGGGGTTTCAGTAGTCAGGCGTTCCAGCCTGTCCAAATGATGTGGGCAGAAGGAGCTTGAAACGTTCTGGTGGGTTTGCAACCTGAAGTTACCTTTCACAACCAGTGGGTACTGTAAAATAACGTCTTCATTAAACTTTAACCATTTCACAACCAGTGGGTACTGTAAAATAACATGTCTTCATTAAACTTTAACCGTTCTCTATATAGAGATGTAGGAATAAGAATTGTTTAAAAAAAAAAAATTTGTTAATGTGGCAGGTTTTCAGTGCCTTCCCATTAAGCTTTGTCTGAAGAATCTACTGGGCACGTTAGTACCATACAAGGTTCTCTGGACCTGTGTGGTTCTTGAGTAATTCCCTTCTGTTAGCATTTGCTGGATCATCGGTTCAGGAATGTCAGTAAGGTCTGAGGGCATAGGCAGTGGAAAATACCCATATCCATCTGCAGCTGTATTTTAAGCTGCTTTGCACCTATTAATTTTAAACAGCGGAAATCTAAGCCGTAAAACTGTCTTGTGTTTGGGCAAGAGCAAAGAAGGAAACCCTCTAGATTTCCTCCCTGTATATAAGTGCTTCCAAATCTATAGAATATGCATGTTAAGAATGTAGGGAGAGCAGGCAAATCTCTGGTAGGTCATTATTAAACAAAAATTCATACCCTATGCTGTAGGAGATTATGCAACCAAATAGCACAGAGATGAATTTCCATTTTTATCTGTTGAGCAGTTGAATTCTGAGAAAGCCTGGTCCCCTTTTCAGGCAAACGTGAACAGTCTGCATTTGACTCAGTGATAGGTTTTTTCTTTGTAAAAGTCAATCAATACTGACTGACTTCACCATTTAAGAGAAGTTAATTTGAGACGAAATTCTGTTAACATCTTTTCCTTCGTGACTTGCTGTGATATCAAGCACAGCAATTTGGGAAACTCTGTATACTAGAAAGGTTAAGGCAATAAATTCTGATTTAGGGGTAGTATGGTTTACTCCAGTTGCATTGTTCAAAGAGCATTCTTCAAAGATTTTTTTTTTTTCCTCTTTTTTTTTTTTTTCCCCTTTTGACTATTCTGTTAGTCTTTCAAAAAAAAAAAAAGGGAACCCATTTGCACTTTTCTTCTTCTCAATGGATGTTAACTGGTGAATAAATTGACCCAATATATATTCAGGTCTTATAAATTACATATTGTTGTTTTAAAATGCATTAGGGATAGAAGTTTTATTCAAAAACCCATCAAGCTCTTGAGTTCTTGTTCTTGTGAGGAATAAATATGTAATTTATGTTATTTCAAACTGATGTTTTCTCTGTTAGGAAGAGATTCAAGTAATACGTGTGTGTGCACACGTGTGCATGCACACATGTGCGCACATAATCTTGCTAAGTTTGTGCCTCCTCTGTAGATTGACTCTGGATTTTTTCATGAAAATGATCTCAAGATAGTTGCGAAGTCGATACGTGACAGAGTAGCATTAATACTATGGAGAAGAGAGAGAATTTGGCCTAGGATGCAGTCAGAGGAACGTCGGGACTCTGAATGCCTGGAGAAGTTGAAGACACCGCATGCTCAGCAGGTCCAGGTCACCTACCTTTCTCACACTGGTCACCATGTCCTGTCGGAGTCGGAGGAGCCTGAGGCGGACCAGCATCCCTTTCAGCAAAACCTGCCCACCAGCGTCACGTCTGTTGCATGTAAGTCTCGTGTTGGTTTTGTGTGCACGCGGTGATGAATGTCCGAGGGTAAAAATCAACGACAATCTGAGCTCAGCGGTGAGTTGAGCTGCTGTGCATGTTTTTGTATGCTCAAAGAACACAATTGTCTCGGACAGATGCATAACAACTTTGAAAGAAATAGTTTCAAGAAAAACTATATTATATAGAGATAGCTCCTCCTTCAGTAGCAATAAATGCAGAAAGCATAATATATTTGTAAATGGAAAAGCAAGAAGACCTGCTGCTAGACACAAAAAAATACGTTTTCTGTGCCAGGTGGTGGGATCAACACTAAGTTTGTGCGAAACACGATTTCAGAGCCTGCAGAAGTTGAATTGGCACCAATTGGTTAGAGTGACTGGTGGCTTTTTCAAATGATGTTGACAATGTGGAGATGTTTATTCAAAAGCAGACCTTGCTGAAACCAAAGCGCTGCGGTTTCTTGTGTTTTGTGACTTACTCTTGATGGCTTGCGTCAAGTTTTTTGTGAAGCTGTGCAAAGGTCTACAGCAGAAAAAAAACCAAACCATCTTTAAATGTTACATGATGTAATTCAAGATTTCCCTGTTTTGTGGGAAATATCAACTGTGGTTTGGTCACGTGTGTTGGGAGCACCAGACCTTGTGGGTTGTCGCTGTAATTATTACTGGGGTCCTTGGGTCATGATGCAGGTGCTCTCCGTGTTCCTCCAGGCTCTCTATTTTGTCCTGAGCTCATGACCTTGAAGCAAGGGGGTGGTTTGATCTTCGTTACGACAGGTCAGAGTAGGTTGGTGGCCCTCATTCGTCCAGGCCCTGGAAGCTTCAAGCCGATGATTTGCCAACTCTACATTCAGCTGGGGGCTGAATCAAGAGCGATCATGGGGCTGTTTCAAGACAGGAGGATTTACATCTCCTATTTTAATTCCAAGCACTGATTTTGGTCTATCTCTGAATAAGAAACTACCTGGCTTTGCTTGCAGAGCTTGTTGGTTGTTTGTTTTATTTCTGAGCATCAGACTTAATCTCCAGCAAACAGCAAGGCATGAGGAAGTAGTGTTTTTATTTCCCTGAAGTAACTTGTCCCTGTCTCTGTCCCCTAAAATCAACCTTTGTTACCAAGTCAAGCTCTGGTATTGAAATCTTAATCTATTTATGCTTTTAAACATCTTGAAGGAAATGTTGCCAGATATTTTGAGCTTGGAAGATTTGAAATTTTATGAGAGTTCTCTTTTTTTTTTTTCCCCCTAGCCAGTTTTTCTGATAAAATCTGATGTACATATTTTGCTACTGAACTATTATCATAATGTTTCTGTTTTACTGCTCTGGACTTTTATGTAAGCATATTTATATTAAAGATGCATTATCTTTAGCAAAGAGACAGCTGCCGCTTTAATTCAGGTATTGTATAAATTGTTATACAGAGGTCTGCTTTGAATACTAAAATAACCCAGCACGCCTCTGCAAGAAAACAAGCCTTTACAAGATATGAGAAATGACCATATTTGCATAACGCTCAGAATATTGCAGTATTTACAAAGCTTTTTTGTCTGAAGCTAAATGGATCTCATTTCATTTTTTTTGCATCATATACTTATTTCATGCTATCTAATTCCTTTGAGAAACACCGTAATTATGACTGTTTTTTTTTCCAGTGGTACAATGAGGCTACTTGTGCTTCCCATGGTTCTGTTGGACATGAGTTGGCAGAATTTTATAATAAATATAAACCCCCCCAGTTTATTTCCTACTCCTCCTCAACTTTTAACCAATACTTGGTATTATTTGACAATTCGCTATCAGATGTCTTTGAATGTTTTCTTAGTGATGTTAGGATTAAGACCTCTATAAATTACTGTTCTACCAATTAATATAATAATCTGCGGTCAAATGTAAAAATGGAAATTAATAACTTAATGTGTGTAATGCATGTTCTATAAAAATCTGAGACTGACTCACAGCTTTTACTTTAGCACTCTACCGTCATACTCTTTTTTCTTTTTTTTTTTTCCCCTCCTTTGAGGTCTTAAATAATTGTTTGTAATAAAATGGAAGTGTGTATGCGGCAGAAATCTCTGCCTTCTTAGACTAGGGCCATGTTGACTCTTTTTAGAAATGAGCTGAATAAATATAGAGGGGAGTTTAATTTTGCAAAAAAACAGTTGGGAGAATAGTTTGTGAGTACTGAGGAGAAATCATCTCTGGTGCTACTAAAAAAATAATTTGTTATTTAAAAGCCAAATAAGTAAAACCTTATTTGGAATATGGAAAAAAGAGAAGATGGAAAGTGTCGGAAAAATAAATAGCATTTAAACTGAGCTGTAACTTAAGCCCTTTTTTTGTAACTCTGTTAGTTTTCTTTCAGTTTTGAGTTTTAAATCTCTCTTACAAGCTATTTGTCTTTTGGATGCTTACAGCTACGGTCTTGATTGTCTCATTTCATTTCTCAAATGAAGAAAACAGTAGCTTATGCTCAAGAAGAACTGGGCACCTGTACTTTGCAGGCTTCGAAAGTCATGAAAAGACATTTTAAAACCAGTAATCCTCAGTGGTACAGTTAAAAGATCTATTTCCGTTTGAGGAAAGATACGATGCTTGCCCAGTACCCAGAGCTGTGCAATTCTGCAGGTTAGCTGGGCAAACACTCTGCATGAGAAACTCCGGCAGAGCTCTGAATGGTACTCCTAAATCACTGCAAACCTGCAAATTATTTTGTTATCTGTTCTTCATCTTGAGGTATTGCTGTATACTTAAGTATGGTATGATTCGCTGAACTAATAAAGCGTACAATATAAAGAATTCTGTAATTTTCAGTGCTACTAATAAAAAAGGTGTTAAAGTCAGTACAGCCCTGGGAGATCTAACTCTAAAAGACTCCATGACCTGTTACGAACATTACAACTGGGGGCTTCCTTTCCTTTCATCCTACAAAATCTATAAACGTCTGCAATTCTTAATGTCAACCTTATGCCCTTTAAAGGAAATATCAATGTGCCTAAAATATCGTCGTGCACAGAAATCCATGGGGATGGTTTTTGGCTTAAGAGAAGCAGTATGCGCTTTTTGTAGAAAATAACGTTTGTGTTGCATAATTTATTTATATAATGGAAAGGACTAGGGTAGTAAAAATGCTAATTATGTAAACCAATGTTGACCTTGCTCTAAAATCATTACTTGAACGTTTGGAGTTGTTGAGCTTTTAATAAAAACTATTGTTCTTTCAGCTGACAGCACATTTGACAGTGGCCAGGGGTCCACTGTTTATTCAGACTCCCAAAGCAGCCAGCAGAGCGTCATCTACTCGTCTCTGCCTGATCCAGGACCTCCTGCTATCCAACGGGTGTATAGCCCACCTCTGAGCGAGAGCCAGGCTGTGCCCCATAGCCTTCAGCAGCTGGGGCACTACCAGCAGCCCTCAGGAGTAAGTCCAAAGCTTTTCAGAATCATTCTGTATCCTAGATCATACTTAATGGCTCATTTATGCTCTTGTTTTCAGTAGGTGTGGATTCCAGGGCTTGCTTCATATATTCCTCACTCAGCTCTACCAATGGTGACTTGCTTAGTAATGCATTTCTAGTTGATCTGAAATGTGCGCTTAGTAGATGGTGTCTGGCTAGCTACATTTGCCATTCTGAAGAAATGCTTCACTGGCAGCTGTCACACCTCCAGTAAAAAAGCTTATCAATCCGTTGTCACTGAACTACATTAGTAGCTTTGCAATTACTAGTTTTAAACTCATGCACGTGTTTGAGAACTGTTTTGTTTGCTCACTGTCAATATAGCCACACATTATTGTTCCTTCATTTGTTCAAGAGCCTCTTGGGTCTGATGTTTCTTCCAGTTGTGACAAAAGTCACACGTGCAGTCGCTGCCTCTCTGGCTCTGGGTTTGGATTTAATCTTGCACAGAGATGGCAACGTACGTCCATTACTGAGGCTCCAAAATCAGGCACTGGTAGCCCAGTCAGACATTCATGCTTGCTCCCGTTTTCATGCTGTTATGACCTTGACTGAAAGCAATTAATGGAACTACTGGTGCAAGAACAAACACATGCGAGTGAACATAAATCTTCAGGCGCTTCCAGTGAGAGGCACAACATGAGCACGTTGTGTCCTTCAGAAGCTGTGGCAGCACCGTGTTCCAGTTCCAGCCTGCACCCACTACACAGGGCAGGCAGTGCTCGTGCTGCTTTTCGCCGCCACGGTGAC
The DNA here is from genome assembly GCF_000699145.1 of Aptenodytes forsteri. NCBI lineage: Eukaryota > Metazoa > Chordata > Aves > Sphenisciformes > Spheniscidae > Aptenodytes > Aptenodytes forsteri. Next base: position 497,724 of record NW_008795673.1, on the reverse strand, counting down.
CCCGTTGTGGCTTTGACTCCAAACGCAACGTCCCTTCCCCAAGAACCGCGAGAGGAAAACGTGTATCTGCAGACTAGAGAAGAGGCAGCAGGCGCATCGCCTCGTGGCATTGGGGACCTCCGCACACCCTGCGGAGCTAATGGTCTCTCAGCAGCCTCGTCAGACATGCCTAGCCTGTTTATGTCAGTCTGGCCAATATCAAAACGTGTCAGAAGTCTTGATGCCTGTTGAAAACGCTTGCTCCCCCAGTAGCCAACTCCCAGAAAACTCAGTGTCTCAACCTCTCCTGCAAATCAGCAGGCCATGGGGCAGGAGTTTAGAGCTGCCTCTGTTACGTGAATCTTTACAATACATAATTAGCCAAAAGACCAGTTCTTCTCCTGTGAGATCTGCAAGGGTTGCAGAAAACGGTCTGCCTTCTGAATCCTGCGATGGCGGAGAAGCCAGCGTGCCTGGATGGTCCCAGCCCTGTTGTAAAGTGTGCGCTGGCAAAACACCACTGGCGGAGAGCAAGTTGGTGACTGCAGCTCCCCCGAGCAATGGAAGAAACCTGCCTAGTAAAAATGATAGTAATGATGTGGTAGGTTAACTTTTTTTTTGTTTCATCCTATTTGACTTAAGGGAAGAAAAAATAAAATCCAGGACCAATGGTTTTTTCCTGCTTGATCCAGATTTACCCTACGTACTTGGGAAGTGCATAATTTCCCTGGTTTTACCTTATATTTTCCAAAATGCCTGCAAGAAGTTATGAACTGTACTTTGTGAATGCATTGAAACATGACTCCTGAAGGAAAAAAATTCATCCTTGGCATCTGTAGCCAGCTCCCTCCACCGTGGAAACCACCTTTCCTGTGTGCATACGTCTCCTGGGACGCATCCTTCCTTGTCTCCTGTTCACCTGAAGCACTACCTTAACAACTCTTAACTACCACACTCAAAAGGCACATCTTGAGCAGAATTTTTTTTATTAAATTGAGCTGTGCAGCACACTCTCTTAGAGCAGACTCATTCTTTCCATTGATAGGTTTCAGTAATTTTAACCTAAATGCATTACTTTTTTCGTGATTGAGGGTTTGGCAAGATAATAACTTTTATTCACGAGCAAAATATTTCTCCTAGCCTTTCTTTTTCTGATGGGGGTTTCCATATTTTTTTTTCTTCCTGCGATAACCTAAGTAAAAAGTTCCAAGGTTTGAAAATCTCGGCAAAGACAGGAAACAAAAGTCTGACTCAAAACCTTCCATTTTCCAAGAAAAAAAAATAAATCACCATTTATCTGGGAGATTATTTACGAAGATAACAAGCACATAACTGGAGCTGTAGTAGGTTTTTGTTTAGGCTTATGAGCCTCAGTCTGACATACTGTTTATTTTTAATTTATCTACTTTGAGCTGAAGTTTGAGAACTGCTGTCGTTACAAACCTTATCTGAATTTCTTTTAATTTTTTTTGTTTTCACTTCCACTGTGGTTTTAATTTGTTTCTCATTTCTCTATTCGTTTTCTTGGCATCCATTTCAAGTAAATTACCTGCTTTTTTGGAAGATAAAGATTCTTTATGAAATTATAAAAATCTTCGTGAAGATAAATTTCTTTTTCATCCAGTTAACGGCTTGTTGTTGCTGTTGGTATATTCTCACTGTGTGTGTGCTTTCAGTGGTTTTACTGGTCTGCACGCTTGCTTCCAGAAAGAAATGCAATGCAGTTTGGATGTCTTATTTGGAATTTGACAACTTTTTTCCTCGTGTTTAGATTAAGTAACTTCTTCCTTTCCTTGCAGATAACTTTTCATATTTTTTTCCCCCTCTGTGTTGAACCAAGTACCCAGTAGAGTATTCCCTTGCAACTATATTCTTGGTGAACCGTTGCAGAGACTCTTAATGTGAGGGTGACTGTTCTCTAAAGCGGTGCTCTCCCTCCTGCAGCCTGGCCTCCCCGCGGTTCAGGCTGCGCCCGCAGTGGTCTCCCAGCGGCCCCAGCACTACCAGGAGCCGGCGATGCCGTTCCCCGTCGTCCAGCCCACCACCGTCGCCTCCCTGCAGCTGGGGCAGCCGCAGCCGGTGCTGGCCAGCCAGCAGGTGAGAGCTTGGCCGCTGCCAAAAAGTGCTTTTCTCATCCCATTCCTTGCCCGTGCTCTGCTTCAACCCATACCTGTAGCAAGTGTGAGGTGTTTGAAACTATTGAGCTGCAGCTGGAGAGATTTAGGGATGGGGCAAAGGGTGCTGGGTTTAAGGGACGGGAGAGTAACGGGCTCGAGGACAATCGTCGTGTGATACCTTGGAACGTCTTGATGTAGCTTAAGACTTCTCTTCCGTTGTGGCTTAACAGCATTGGCTTGAAGCCTTGCATTGATTTCAATGTACTATCTTGGTCCTTAGAAACCAAATAGTTTTCTATTAATTTTGTGTTATTATTTGGCACCTCCTTTCTAGCCTTTCTAAAAGCTTAGAAAGAGACTCTGTTGCCTGGTGTCAATTGTCTTTAAATCCTCGGCGATGCTGCTTTTTGACTTGTGCACGCGTGTTAAATGTAGTCCCATATATGCGTCCAGCCAGTAGCTTTATCTTCCAAGAGAAGAATCTGTCTCTCGCTGAATTGTCTCCAAATAGTAATTCGTTGTGCATTTTGAATTACCAAATTCCCCCCAAAACCTGTGTTCCTTAAAGGTATTTACCAAAACACCTCTGTTGAGCAGCTGAGGGGCAGCGCGAAGGCTGCAGCCGCCTCCTCGTGCAGAGGTGGTGTCAGCCTGTAAGGAACGCAGCCACAAACCCGTACAAGGTGGTAATTCATGGCTCATTTTTGTGGTTCTACCAAAAGCCTTGGCTTCCTTTGGTAGAAACTGTTGATGGGGCTGGGGAGTGTCTGTATGACACTTTTGACTGGCATGTATCGTACCTCTCCAAACCTTTTTAGTTATCAACATTTATCTCACAAGTTGGTTTTTTTTTTTTTTAACATGCCCTGTTCTTCTGAAAGCATCAGTATAAGAACAATGTAATTTGGTCTCCTGGAAAAACACATGCTTGTGTGAAGTTTTGTCGTATATCAGGATTTTTTTCTAAAGGGCACAGATATTCTCATGGTTCTCTCAGCCAAAAATTTTACGCTTATGCAGATTTAGGATCTCACCAGTTGCACAGATCTCTAGTGGCCTCTGGAGCTTTATGCTGACACTTCAAAATCTGTTGTTTATTTTCTCTCCATGAGTAAATGCTGGTTTGGAATAGGATATTTGCCCAACTTGCTCAATTTCTTTCACATGCCCTTTCCTCACAGCGTTGCTGTCTCTTGAAATAATTCTATCCCTGATAGTAAAAGGATTTAATAACTATTCTGTCTTTGTTTTCTAATCTTGCCAGGAAGCCCAATAAAAGACTTTTTACAGTATTATTATTACAGAACTAGGTAAAATGATAAAGTTTCTGTGCAGAACTTCCCAGAGCACCTGTGTGCCCCAGACAGAAGTAGGTCTGGTGTTCCCAGAGTCTCCAGGCATGATGCTCTAAGCAGTGGAGATCTGCAGTCTTTTGTAAATGAACAGTAGGGCAGGTCAAGAGAATGGGAAATCAGATGAGAAAATTAATCTAACAGAATGGAATGTATTGATCTTGTATGAATATTCACTGATTGCTCAGACACATGGGATCAATATTGCATCTCCTCGTTATTATTTTTTCCAATTTGGGTATCTGTGCATTTATAATGTTAAGGTTATGATGAGGCAAAGTTAGCGTAATTCATTTGGATATTTTCCCCTCCCTATGCTTCATCCAATTCGCAAACATTTTGTAAAACACAAGTTGAATTGAAAATGGAGGCTTAAGGAAGCTGCTTAGTTCCATGAGCACAGGTTTTTTTCTGCTTTTAACGCAGTGTCCCCTCGAGTCGAAGGTATGTTGAACAGCCTGTGTCAGCGTGCTCAATCCTCAGTTGTCTGTGGGCAGCCTGTCTGAGCTGCGGATTAACCCCGCCAGGGATGCCGAGATACCTGAGCTGGCTCTGTGTGCTGGCAAGGTTTATTAGCTCCAGCCCAGCACCGTGCGAGTGTGACTGTTCTGCTCCGGAGGTCAGGTCAGGTCTGGCAGGAGTTTCCCATGTTGCAGAGCTGAGGAGCCTGGTGGAGCAGAGCCCGTGCTGTGGGATGAGTCGGGGCTCAAGTGGGGGCTGCCCCGATGCCTCAGGCGGGGTCCGTCTCACCAGATTGCTCTGTCTCACCACCAGTGCCAGGCCAGCTCCTGCTGAGCCGCTTGTTTGCATTGGCGCTGCCATTCTCTTGAGTTTGGGATTCTATCTGGGTAAATGCCCCTGCTTTCCCAAAGCCTGGAATGGGAGAAACTGCAATACAGAGCCACGTCGTTGGTTTTTTCTTTAATGTGGCAAGATGAATACTCAGACAGGACTAAGAAACGCTGGAGGAGCTGAGCTGGTGCTGTGCAGAGTTACTCAGTGCTGTCTCCAGCACGTCTTGCACTGCTTGTGGCATTCGGTGCGTTCAGCCCCGGACACTCGATACCAGTTGCCAAATACTCTTTTGTTCACTGATCCTTGTATTGGAAACTTACTAGTCGTGGTTGAATTTTAGCTATTTAAGGGTGGACGGTATCTTGCTTCCTTGATACATCTTCTACAGTTTTATTGTATTAATACCTAAAAACTCTGGTTGAAGACTCCTGCTACTAAAAAAGCACAGAGCAAAATATTACGATACTAATTTACGGTGGAAGTGGCGAAGATGAAAGATTATGATGCTTGGCTATTCATTTTACAGTTACCTTTGACCATCGGGCATGATGTTAGGTTCCCTGTGCTGCAGAGCCCGGGTGAAGCAATCAATCCTGTGGTCCCAAGTAGGTCAGTCCAGAGCCAACGTGGTGCCTCGGTGCCATGCTTCTGAAACAGAAGATTTTTTTTAAAGTACTTTCAGCATTAATTAGGGGAACTGAAGAAGGAGATACCGGTAGCATGGAAAATGCGAAAGTTTGTTACTGATTATTTTCAGCTTTAATGCAGCTTTTTATTTCTGTTCTACTGCATGAAATCTGGCAGGCCAGTGGAGCGCTGTTTTCCCTGGAATGGTAAAACGGCTTTTTTGGCTGCCACATTTACTACAGCACCTCAGAAAGAACCGGGATCCAGCTTTTACTATAATTACTGTGTTTTAGTCATGTCTCAGGTAGTAAGCGTTGTATATTTCAATGCCTGCTACATTATGTAGTCAGCTTTTGAATGCCAAGATTAGCTGGGTATAAACTGCATAGTAGGAATCTTTGAAGTTAGTAGGTGGGGATTTTACAGGGCCAACTAGAACCATCTCTGGGATTTAAAGAGTCTGAGTCGTTACAAATAACCTTTCCAAGACAGCTAGAACTTGTCTTTTCAGGTAATGTATCTTGCATTTAAATGTGTTTTAAACATAGGCTCTTGTACAGTGTTTACATTAGGAGCGCCCTTGTCTTCTATAAACCATCCCGACTCCGAGCGACAGTTCTGTTCTGACTGCGCGGCTTGAACTAGAGAGGGAAACGGGTGGCCGTGTCCAGTGAAGTGGTTCTTTCATAATATACAGGCTCTAACCTCTTCTTATTCTTCTTTTCTTTCCTAGCAGCAACCCATATCGCAGCAAGCGTCTCTGCAGCAGGTGCTTGCCAGCCAGCCAGTTTGCCCAATCCAGCCTGCGACCCATCTATTGCCCCAGTATCAACCCCAGACCTCTCAGGTGGCAGCTAGCAGTACACCACTAAAACCCCTGCAGATTTCAACTGTGCCGCAGCTTCCGCCGGTGGCCCCTTCCCAGGTAATATCGTTGAAAACTGTGTGTGAATACATCCATTTGAGTAGAGCTTTCCAGCTAATAATTAACATGATTTGCAGTTTTTGTGTGGCTATTTTGAATGCATGCCAATTTAAGTAGTCCATAAGAATATAGCTGTTTCCTAATTCCTGTGTATTTCTTTACTATTTGTTTTTGTTTGGTGAAGCAAAAATCTCCTTTGTGAGTAATCCCGTGTCATGCCTAGAGAATCCAGTGAAAGGCAGTTACAAAACTGCGGTAACTGCATTTTTTGTTTTGTTTTGCACCTCCTCTCTGGCATACTCTCTTCCCCATCCCAGGCTTAAGAGCATGAGAAGTTGCCCATTTTTTTTGTTTTTGAGCTCCTGACTTCACCACTTTCCGCAGCACCCACCCGCCCCCCTCCCTAGCCCTCACCTGCTTCTGTGTTTTCAGTAGCTAGCTCTCAGCCCTGTTTCTGTTTTCAGTAGCTAGCTCTCAGCCCTGTTTCTGTTTTCAGTAGCTAGCTCTCAGCCCTGTTTCTGTTTTCAGTAGCAGGGACGGACCCTTTCCTTGGCCTCCGCAGCACCCACCCGCCCCCCTCCCTAGCTCTCAGCCCTGTTTCTGTTTTCAGTAGCTAGCTCTCAGCCCTGTTTCTGTTTTCAGTAGCAGGGACGGACCCTTTCCTTGGCCTGGAAGGGTTTGTTGGAGCTATCAGTGTGTTTGCTAGTGACAGCCACTATGATGTGAAGCAGCTTGCGCCAAAAGGGAAGAAGCAAGCTGCTTCCGTGATGACAGGGTAGTTAGTCCGCTATGTCACTGGGAGGTTTTGATTATAAAAACCCTTTTATGGGATCTTCTGCTGCCTGGGTTGCAGCCAACCTGTTTAAAGACAAGGGTTTTAAATTGTCTTACTGAATTTCGCATGAAAGAGTTTTGCATTTTTTTCTGGTCCAATCAATTCCTTTCCATTTCTGTTAAAATGAAAGCAGCTTTTAATTAGTATGTTCCTTGAAGGCTTCCAGCTAGTGTTAGAAATAGTTTTAAGCTCCTAAGGTATAAAAACGTCCCCCCCCAATGAAATTCTTTCTCTTCTGCTAATGATTTAAGCATAAATCGGTTTTTATTACTGTTTATAAACCTCAGGAAATGAATGGAAGTGGTTAACAGACAGACATAATTATCATCATGGCACAGGTGATTTCTACGTACTTGTATGGCAAATGAAACTACTTTGTACCATCAGTGAAAGCACTTGCAATTTATGTGATATTATATTTTTTTCAGATTCCTCAGTTTCCTGTCATTCCTGCAATTACTCCTCTGGCAGGACTTGACAGCCTTCCTCCAAACCTCTCTGATATACCTGCTGCAAACGTGCCCCCCATACCTGCTCCTTCTCAGTATTTTGCTCCGGCCGTGATTTTACCCAGCCTCCCCATGAACCCCACTCTGCCTATGGCACCGAACTCCCCTGCCCTCCCCATGCAGGCAGTCAACCTTCCTCATACAACCGTGGCTTCTTTGGTCTTGCCCTGCCAAACAATAGTGCCAAATATGTCGGCTGCTACGATACCATTGCTTGCTGTGGCTCCGCCGGGAGTGCCGGCGTTGCCACCGCATCACGGGGTGCCCCAGCTCCCCCAGCAGCAGATGTACCAGACCACCTTCCAGCAGATCATTCAGAGCGAAGCGCCCTCTCCCCATCACACGCAGAGCACGCAAGCAGTATCCCAGCCGCAGCAACCTCCACCTCCTCAGTCACTTCAGCCAAGCATAATTCATCCTTCAGAACAGACTCTGTCTGCGCCTGGGGCTGGTCACCAGGTAATCCACCGGGCGTGGGGCTGTGTCGATACCGGACCGTAGGGCGGTTACTGAACGCAGGCGTTCCCGGGGCTCGCTCCGTTGTAAACACGCAGTGGGGAGGTTGGTTGTTTTTTTTTTCCTTGCTCTTAAGATGTTTTGTTAACTTCTCGACCTTGGTCCCGGAGGTGGTTGCTAGAGCTGTGAAGTCAGGTGGAGCAGGTGAGGTCTTAAGCCAGGGACAGGTGAATATCGAGGGGATACAGGGAATAATCTAACGGGCTTTGGAAAGTGAGCAGATTGAGCACTTTTTGAATTCCCTCTTCCTTCTCGAAGCATGAGCTGTCGTTCTCCTGTGACAGGGGAAGAGGCTGGCCCGTGACAGCAGCTGCACAGCCTTGCTGACGCCTTTGCTCCAGTCTGGGCATGACGCATACGCAGGCTGTTGTATGCTCGTGGCGAAATACGGGCAAGCTGGCAGGAGTGGGCGAACCGATGGGGTGGTTTTGATGTAGAACTGCTTTAAAACAGTAAAGGGAAATGGCCGTTCGATAACGACTCCAGAAAACTGCACGGAAGAGGCCTATCGGACACGAATGAATTCTAGCTGCAGACCCTTTCCCCCTTAAAAGAAATGAAGCATAAAATGGAGCTTCTAATATTAGCACTATTTACAAGAGAACTGGTTCAGGACTTGTTGACAGAGTCTGTGAATACTTCTATTGCCACATCTGTGATATGACAACATGAAATGCAGTCTGACCCAAGCAGGAGAGAGCACTAAACCTGTTAATAATAGCATTCTTGAAAATCTGTGTTCTACTACATCGCTTTGCCATAACATATTGATTAAAATTCATAACATCCCATTTCAACCTGCCATATCATGGCATCTTCAAAGTAGTACCTCATTTTTAAATTTCTCTCTTCAGCCGTATATTTGGTACAGAAATATTGTTTGTGAAAATGTAGACAACACGGAGCCCGAGACAGTTGCCGCTGAGCTCATTAGCCATAGTGTTTCCGATGGCTTTAGAGGGAATTGGATCGGGCCCGTTACGCACAGCAAGCATGGCAAACACCAAAACTGATATTCCCAAACAGTCCTGACACAGTCATTATCTATCAAATAGGTATGCAAGAATTTCATAGTAATTTTTTTAGGATGAAATTTTTAGGATAAATAGTAATTTTTTTAGGATGAAAAAAGATAGTTATTACAAACAAAATGGACAAGTGCAGAGGAATATTCAAAAATACATTGTTCTGTGTTTTAAAGTACTTTTAATAGAGAGGTATTTCTGTAAATAAAGGCTTTGCAATGCACTGCTGTTTTGGCAGTTGATGTTTAGCTCCTCTGAGTTTAGTTTTGCCCAGGTAAATTATACATTGAAACATTTTGTGAATTGTTCTAGTTATATAAGATTTAAAAAAAAAAAATTCACTGCTCTTCTGCAATGTACACCACAGTTGCTATTCTACCAACCTCCACTTAGGCAGTCGTGTAACCGTTATGTGTTGCAAAGCACACCGCGTCTTTATTTTTATCCTCATTTAAACCTGGAATAATAATTTCGGCTCATATCCAGAATCTGCAGAGAGCATGCAGTAACGAAATTGTGTGGCCTAGTTCTCGTCTGAGTCTTGATTTTTTTTTTTTAATAAATTTTCCAAATAGTCTAAATCTCTAGGTGATGATACCTTAAAAAAGTAAAAATTAGGCAGGGTTTTACCTAATACTAAAAAGCCTGTTTTCTTCCATATTTTCCTTTCTTAACTTTTTCCTCTTCCCACAAGCTCAGTCCCCTTGGAAAAATACATGATGTACCTAAAAGGAGAATGTTCTGTTCTTAAATGTACAACTTGACAGAACTGCTATGCAGGATAACAACAGTCTCTAAGGTAGCGGGCATCTAATCGCATCAGTCCGGTTCCCACAAAGCGCTTACGCACACGAGTTATTTTAATGCACTGAAGAAATCCACTGAGATAAATGAAACTTCCTCTGTGTGCGTGACACAAGGAAGCGTTTGCAGGATTGGGGCCTTGTTGCTTAGCGTGTCAAGATTTAAGTTGTCTCTTAAATGTTTTAACTAAATGGAGAACAATATCTTCCGTAAGACACTGGTGTATATTCAGTAAAAAAGAGTTAATTGTGTGGTCTATACCAGCTACTGGTTCTACATATAAAACAGATTTTTTTTTTTTTAAACCCTAATTTAGATTACGGGTAGAGTATATTTTTCTCTGCATGGACGTTGTGGTATGCTTGTTGAAAGCAGAGCAAACTATCCAGGACAATGAACTCATAATCTAAGATTTTAATTTCTTAGCAAAATACGGCTTTGTTTCCATAAATTAAATAGCGCCTGAGCAATACACACATTGTCATAATTATACAGGAAGAATCCTCAAATTTTTATTTGGCCGTTTGAAAGCAAGTTTAAACTCTTAAGTAGTCACCTTTCCAAGCAGAGACCACACAAATGCAGTCTCACTGCAGAATTATAATCCTTTTTCCGTGAACTCCGGTGGCTTTAGTACCCTGTCATGTAAGTCACAAGCACTCTAAGTAGAGATTTGTTTTAATAGCTGTCTGTTGTGTTACAGCAGATTACTGGACACGCTCAGTATGCTTTGGAAGCTGGAGCCCAGGTGCCCGTGCTGCCTGTGCAACCTTCGATAGTCATGTCACCGCCTTTGCAGTTGCAGCCTGAACTGTTGCCTCCCCGCGTCGCTCCAGAAGGCATTTCACAGATTCATGGCAGCCTTGCTACAGCTAGTCCGCCCGTCCCCATAGATCACTGTCTGCCTCTTCAGCCTTCTGGTCTGCTGCAGCTTCAGCCCGATCTTTCCCAGCCGCTGGGTCAGCAGCTCCCAGCTCCCTCCTCAGCTGTCCAGGCAGAGACATCTCAAGAGGTAGAGCCCTTTCCTCTGAAGTAACTCACCAGCTTCACCCTTAACCTTCTTTCTTACTCCTTTGCGAAGTAATGGGCTTATTTCACAAGGGAGATTATCCCCGCTCATCATATAGAGCCGCTTGTCCTAGATGCTAGCAACTCTGGGTCAGCAAAAAATTGGCTATTTCAAATGAAGCTGGAAAATGCATGTTGTACCTTGTGAAACGTCTCCTTGAAGTAATGAGGCAGCAGGACTAAGTACCTCTTTGTCCGTAGCTGAGCACAAATACAGAGCTAGATACTACTTTCTTTAAGTGCTGGGGGTCAGTGAGAAGCTGTTCTGCAGAATTTCATCCATGTTTTGTCCAGTCTTGTTTTAAATGTCTCAAGCACTTGTGCAAACAGCCATCATTTGCCTTAAGAAACCGTTTCATACTCTGATTCTTCACTATGTAAAAGCGCTTCATGCTCCTCAGCTTGAGCCTTATTCCCATTTCATTTAGCGTTGTATCCTCCTGTATTGCCTGAATTCTAGTCTAGCCCTGGGATTTTTGTTTCTTCAGATATTCATAGGCATTCCCAATTCTCAGTGGTCATATAAGCAAGATACATTTTATTGTTTTTCTTTATAAAACTGTCAGCTCCTCCTGTCTGCTATTTTGACTTTTCTTTCCACTCCCATAATTGTTTAACCTTCAGTCTTGACGGAATGGCACAGAACATTTCCTTCTCTTCAACTCTTTAATAAGCAAAGCAAAACAAAGGTTTTGGCATTTGTACCAGATTTCAGTAAATAAGTCTAATTTGTTCTCCACTTCTGAATGGAAACATCCCTCAGCAATTCTGCTTTCAGAATTGCTCCTCTTGAGGCTCTCTGTTCTGAGCTACCTTTCCTCCCAAAGTAAGTTTCCATCTTTTCAAACTGAATCTCTTGGGGTTTTGGGTTTTGGGTTTTTGGTTTTGGTTTTTGAAACCCATGCTTCCATGCACTTGCTGCATGCCTTGACTAAACGGTACAGCCTACGAATTTCATTAGAGGTACAGCTTAACTGCTCTTCCAGATGTTCAGTAAGGATGCTGCTAATACTAAAACTAGATTCTAGTTCCCCATTTTGCCTGTTCTTCTAGTGTCAGTCTAATTCTTGTCAAATAAATACTCATGCTGTGATGCAGAACGTTTCCTGGTGAATTTCTGTGTCCTCTAGGTTAGTTATAGCAGAAATATATAGTGCTTCACTTGCAGAATCCCCTAGTAAAGCCTGGCTGTGTCAGGCACATCCCTTACTCAAGGTATTTCTCCTCCAACTGCCTTTTTTCTGTACGTACAGCTCATGTCGGGTTCCATGCTGATGCCAAAGCTACAGCCTTCAATGCAGGGTCCATCCCATTAGAGATTCTGGAAATATGAATGAACCTCATTGTTATTGTGCAGTGTGATACGGGGGATACAAGTTGTCCTACATTACCTGAGAAATCCATGCCCGCTGAGGCACGTGTCTGTCCTGTCACTTTATCATATCCCTAGGAACGTTTAACCACTGTTTTGCTAACTTCATTCTCATATTTCATCTGTAAGTTCTCTCTTTCAATTTAAGAAATCAATCCAATATCATAAGATGGTCAAATTGATCGACGTGCTCCCCATGCTGACCTTATGACATATATTGCTAAGGTCTTCTTGGGTGTAAGAGGAGTTTCATATCTGTATATATTCGAAACACTGCATTTTGTTGCTACTCTGCCATAACGTTTTTATCTCTTATCTTTTGTTTAAATGTGTGGCAGTACTCACATCCAAACCAGTCTGAACTGATCAGGCAAATGAGATTTTTGTAAGGCACTTGATCAAGCGCGTTACTAAAATTTAGATACATTATGTCTGTGTTCTTGCTGTTCATTAATTTTGCAGTTTTATTGAAACTGCAGTCAAGCTTGGCATGGCATACGTGTGGCATTATAAGCAATGAGTGGGGTGACCGGTTAACCGCTAAGCTTTTAACTCCAGTCTACCAGCTGCTTTGGTATTAAGATGTAGTGATGACAGTCAGGGGCTTGTTTCTAGCTGTGTGTCTGTAGAAGGGTTTTATAGAAGTATGTTTGTCTATATATATATTAAAAAAAATATATATAAATATATTGAAAATTATATATATTTATGAATATATTTGGGGTGTGTGTATACATACACAGTTCTATACATGCACGGGGGGTGTGGCGTGTGTGTCTGTGTACATATGTGATAAGTTTGTTGCAGTAGGGCCAGCAGCATCGGCACCAC
>NW_008795673.1:460322-483783 GCF_000699145.1 Aptenodytes forsteri | reverse complement strand
ATATATATAAATATATTGAAAATTATATATATTTATGAATATATTTGGGGTGTGTGTATACATACACAGTTCTATACATGCACGGGGGGTGTGGCGTGTGTGTCTGTGTACATATGTGATAAGTTTGTTGCAGTAGGGCCAGCAGCATCGTCACCACAAAGTCTCTGAAAACAGGTCGACCCAGTGCGAAAGTCACGCTATCGATGTCTATCCTAGCATTGCAACCAGTGAAGAGGGAAGCTTTTAGGGAAAATTTCTATTATGTAGAGAGCAAGAGGACATGATATGAGAGCGGTGTTTTTAAATAATGATTTTTTCATCTTTTATTTGTAAGTTCCCCAGAAATTTTCACAATAAGCCAAGTACAATGAAAATACTTAACATATTTCAGGAAACTATACAAAGCAATGAAGCAAATTAGCTTATACTTTATATCCATTAAAAAAAAAAAACACATTAGGTAGGTGCTGATGTGGATTTGTCCTGCAGTCGGGTTTTTTCCATTGTGGTGGGAACTGTTTTGTTTCCCTCACCACCTCTTCTGCTTTAGAGACAGCAGAAGGGGACTAGCAGATTAGTGGCTCTGTCTTAAAAAGTGGTTGTGCACCGATATCGATGCTTTGGACAGAAGAAATGTTGGGAGGGTACAATGGGACATTTTTTTTTTTTTTTTTTCTGAGTTCCAAGAATTGGTTAAACAGAATGGTTTAGGATTACTGGTGTCTCAACAGCAAAGCTTTCTTAAAGGTGTTTTTCATCTGCCAATATAATGCATTTACTTAAATGACTTTTTCTTACATTTTAGGAGCAGGCAATACAGGACAAACTTCAAACTCTGTCACAGAGCTGTGAAAGGTATCCTTATAATCTCTTTGGCATAAGAAATGTTTTCTTTCTGGAGGCTGTTTTTCCTCTCTCTCTCTCTTTACAAGGCTAAGCCAAATGCCTGGCCTTTGCCTTGGCTGAGAGAAGAGTAGCAGGAGCTGACCAGGAGAAGATGGAAGGGTGCACGTCTAGGGAGAAAGCTGCAGATACTGTGTGTGCAGTGTGCCTATTTTAGCTCCTCCAACTCTTTTAATTCTTTAGTTCGGGTGCTGCATCCTAGCCTTCATGTATGTACAACAGCTTTCATTTCAACACATAACCTCTTTTGTTAAGATAACTGAAGTGGTACAGTCCCTGGTTTGGATGCTGTTGAACCTGTATAAAGACGTGCCACGCTAGTATAACGGGGTATAGAGTTTATTCCCTCTTCGGACTGGGTATGCCTCTATCACCTTCTGTAATGACCTTTCCCCAGGTACGTTACGGGGAATGGTGTGTCGGTGAGAGTTGTGTGTTGAGCCACTCAAAGGTATCGTTACAACAAGTGTTAGGACACGCGGCCAAAGCCCATTCTGTGGTTTTGCAGCGCGCGAGGTCACACTCAAGCTTAGTAATGCTAATTGCAGAACTAACGATAAATAACCCCCAGAGCCAGCTCAGCACTCCTCAGAAACGAAAGCAAATTTCCATTTTTGCCAGCCCTCATCTGCCTGTTTCTGTACTGGGAAGCCACAAGGTTTGGAGGAAGCAGTGAGGAAGAGCCCTGGAGAGGAAGGCTCGCTGCTGGACTGGAGAGGGGCTGGCTGGGGTGGTGGCTGCTGCTTCGGGGGCAGGACTCCCCCTCCCCAGGCATCTGCTGCTCCCGTGCTACAGCTCCTGCTTCGGCACCAGCAGTAAGCCAGGTTTTTCAGTGTTTGGATATGGATAAGGTAGATACGAACAGTGTGTGTTCATAAGCAGCTGAATGCCTTGCCTAATGCAGGAGCCAGCACCAACTTTGTTCTTATTGATTATAAAGCTTTGGGGGTAGGATTTTCGTGACCCTTTTCTATTTTCCTGAATAGACAAGATGAGTTAAGTTTATGAACTTTGAAGACACCTCTCTCCTACTGTTTCCATCCTACCCCACCAAAAAAATTAGCCTGACACAAGTCAATGCAACCCCACAACCTTAAAATGGAACCTTTTTTCCCAAGAGTTTGCTGCTTTTAAATACTGCATGGAAAGTGAAATCTAATTTTTCGTGACTATAGGTTAGTTCTGGCTATAAATAAGTTACATAAAATTAGTTCGTTTTGTCTATCTAATCTGTTGTAGAAAGGCACATCAAATTTTCAGTCATCTATTGAATTCTAATTTGCCTGTTCCAGAATTGTGTTTGAGAAGCTGACTGTCGTGACTGCGGCAGCACGGAGGGTCTGTGTCAGCACACGTCTCGTAGTCGTACAGGGAGGTCTCTCTTTGCCAGGTGCATAGGTAACTCAGCGCTGGAGTTGGGTTGTGCTTTTGTAGAGTGGAGGGTAACGGCACATGAATCAAATGGCTGGCAATTGCAGCAAAGATGTGATCTATATCCTGTGCGCAAAATGTGTTCACTTTCCTAACGTACGAGTTGCACATACAAGGTAGCTGCAAAGGGAGTAGAAATAAGCTGTTCTGTGCAACTAGTGCAGAACAAGAAGTAAAGGCTTTAAATTTAAGCAAGGGATCCATAGGTTAGACTTAAATTCCTGTATGCCTGTATGGCTAAATGAACACAAGAATAAATTGCCCAGGAAGGCTGTGAAGTCTCCCGGGAGCTTTGTAAGATCAGTTTACACAAACCTCTGTGAGAACTGGTTTAGACAGAGCTGGTCATACCTTGGGGTAATAAATAGGCCAGATGGCCTTACAAGGTTCCTTCCTGACATGATTTTTATGAACCTTTGAAAATTTCCTGCAAATTACTTGCATGTTGATGTTTTCTGTACACGTCATATTACAATAAGGTTGTTAGCAGCTAGAGTTTTGGCTGCTAAAAATAATATACTGTTGCTAGCTGGTCATCTGGGATATTGTGGCATAAAACCTTCTTTCTGGTTCTTGAGAACTGCAGAGGGAGGAGAGGCAGTCTCTTACGGGATGCTGTACCGACTTCTCACTCTTTTCCTTCATCTCCGACAAACATAAACTGACCCCGTTCAGACCTTCTGCTGTGAGTGCTGACAAGCAGGAGTTGAGAAAACTGGACCTTAGAAAAACAGGGACTTGTGCAGTTCAGAGAGGGACCATAAGGATCCCTGAAGTGAAGGGATTAGGGGATGTATTGATATATTGAGCGATGGGACTTTCCCTATGGTATTGGCAGAAATGTTCATAGATCATTTCTTATTAGGTGTGATAGCCAGAGAACGTGCCTGACTTGGAGTAGTCCCTTCAGGTACTGAGCATCTTTCAGTAGCGGGCTCAGTTTGAGCCAAAAGGGTGCAGATGTACACTTTTTTTTTCAGTCTCTGTTGTGTATCTTACCTATGCGTAACTCCGTCGTGTGTGACGGTGGTTTTATCTTGGGTTTTTTTCTTCCTTTCTCTTACAAAGCTACATGAGTCCAGATGTTGCTTCGGGTAAAGAGATGAGTGACAGCTTTGAAGGAGCAATAGGAAGTGGAAAACAAGAAGGAAAGTCTTCAAAGAAACATAAGAAATCTACACGCGCTCGTTCACGCCAGGAGAAGTCCAGCAGACCAAAACTGACCATATTAAATGCAAGTACCATCTCTTTGAGGGCGACTTTAGGATTCCTTCGGCTGTGCCAGAAATAACGGCTGTTAATCTTTGCCTGCAGGTTTGTAACACGGGGGATAAGATGGTGGAGTGCCAGCTTGAAACACACAATCACAAAATGGTGACTTTTAAGTTTGATTTGGATGGTGATGCGCCGGAGGAAATTGCTACTTACATGGTAAGAGTTGGTGATGCGGCTGCCCGCAGTATCTTAATGCAGCAAGTTGCTTCAGCCAACCTATTCTCATGTGTGCTTGTTGACCAAGCCTTCTGGTAGCTGTGGAACGGCACGTTGATCGAACATTACTGTTTTCCTCTTTATTTTGATGTGGCCTTATAGGTAGAGAATGAATTCATATTGCAGAGTGAAAAAGAGACATTTATTGAACAAATGAAAGATATTATTGATAAAGCAGAAGATATGCTCAGTGAAGATACAGAAGGAGAACGAAGCTCTGATCAGGGCACAAGTCCCCAACAAGATACCGATAGGCTGGAAATGAATGAGGTAAGAAATGTTAAACAAAGATTTCTAGTTTGATTCCTTTTTCTTAACAGCCAGTTACTGTAAATTAGTTTTACGTCCTGTGTTAAAAAAAAAAAGTTTCTTAGCTAGAAAAATAATGCTTTTACTCCGTTAAGGCTTACAATGAGCGCTCCTTAGAATGATGCTCCTCTTGCATTGATACAAGACGGCTAGTTCTTCTATTGTTTCGGTTTTGTTTTTTTAACAGGAGAAGCGGCAGTCTCAAATGAAGACGCCCGTGTATCAACAAAATGGTAAATGTGCCTTTGAATACAAACTTAATCTCAAGCTGTAAGGCAGTGATGAGCTTATGCAGAAGTTTGCTAGATTCAGGAAGAAATCCACCGGTTACTGGTGGTCGGAAATATATCTAGAAATATGGGTATGACAGCGGTCCCTGCTGTTAGCAACCTGGAAGATCGCAGGGCTAACCTGGATGAATCTAACATCTGGGGATGTTTAGAGAAGCCCTGAATTACACAAGCCGATAATCGGTGGTGGAACAGTCAAGAAGGTAGGGGCAAGCATACTCTTTCCACAACAGTGACTACGTTTGCAAGAGGAAGCTAAAAGATTACGTTTGCGTTGGTAATTTAGTTGAAATTTCTAACCCGTAAGTTTTCAGCTACTTTGGTGTTACAGGGGAGGGATCTTGGCCTTCCAAACACAATTGCGTCTTACGGGTTTTACAGGCAAATGGAATGGGAAGGGAATTTGCCCTTGATTCTCTCTGTAAGTGTATGCTGGTGGGAAGAATGAACCCTCTGCTGAAGGAAGCATTGTTTCCAAAAGTCTCGTTACTGCATGTGGCGCTGTGTAGTTGCTCCATGCTTACAGGGCAAGAAGGATAATTTGGAACTTCTTCTTTGACAAGTGCAGAAACTGGGTAATCCTCCAAACTAGACTTTCTGCTCAAAAGATCTGCTTTATTTGTTGCCTGTAAACATCATACGATTTTCTCAGTACGCCTTTTTTAACACAACATTTATATTTCTACTAATGAAAGTGATGAAGTGTGTATAGTTCTGGTTTGCCATTTACATATGCTAGGCTTTGAGATAAGATGTGGAAGGAAATATTAGCTAGAAAACTTCCAACGTGGAAAAGTTAAGCTGGATAAACTTTACAAAATTAACAGATTTTTCCTTGTGAGAAAACTGTCCACAGTACCATTAATAAAACTTTCAGGTACATAACTATTGCCCTTCTAAAAGTATGAACACTTGAAAACAAATTTTCAAATAACTTAAAATATGTGGCAGAATCAGGAGGCATCGCTGTCTCCCTTCCGGAAGGGATGAGAAACAAATTAGGCGCCGTTGATTTAATCTTGGCTAATGCTGTAGAAGTTCTGATTTTCTTTCTAAACATGGAAATTAAGACTAGGTTTTGACAGATGATCTGGAATGAATGGAAACTATTGTGTTTACTTCTTATTTTCTTTTCACCTCTAGTTTTGCATACTGGAAAAAGGTGGTTTATTATATGTCCTGTTGTGGAAAACCCTAGTACTGATGCACCAGAATTTTCTCCACCGGTACCTCAGAGTACACAGCAGTCTGAAGGTCCAGGTATTTACAAACTTTATAGAAAATGTTTTCTTCTCTGAAGTTGCTGTGTCATCTCTCTTCTATTCTCACCTGACTTGGTTGTGATTGTTTCATTTCATTTAGTCGGAGGAAGAAAGTGATGAATTTTAAGTCATGCGTTTTAAGTGTGTTTCTGGTATTGAACATTCCTAATCTGAAAATTAGGAATGTTTATTTGAGTTTCAGAACAGTCTCAGTGTTTTAACTCTGCCTTACGCTATAAGGTAGCTGAATTTCTAGTCCCTGCTGTTTTAATAAGCAGTGTCTTTTCAGTGCAGTATTTTTGCATAATGTGTAATTTTGGGTTCTAATTTGACTTGTATAACAGTTATTTTCTGACGGGAAGCACTAATGGGTTACGGCTAGATGTGGTTATCACTGCAGCTAACCGGGAAGGTTTGCAGTGACTTCCTTTCGTTCTGTGCGGCTCGTAAAAAAAGTTGACCTGGTGTTTGTATGCTTTTAGACCTGGAGCAGTCGGATGATCAGCAAGTGAGCTCTGCGGTGGCGGATCCGCCTGGTGTCTTAGCTGGTCAGCAGCTTCCCCTACAAGCAGGTGTATGTGACAGCCCCATCGGAGCCTCTCCATCTTTGACACAAGTTCCTGCCGCAGCATCTTCCGCCGGCTTATCGAGCCAGGCAGAGTTTTCAGCTCCGGCACTACTGGGATCTGCTCCAAATATCCTAGAGCAGGCGGCTGCTAACGGAGGTCAGCTGGAGTATTCTCCACTGAAGGCAGCGATGCCCGCTCAGCCGGGCACTCCTGTCCCCCGTGCCGCCTTGCTGGAGGAGCCTTCCGATGCTCTCCTCGCTCCTCAGCACCTGCAGCCGCAGGCTGACGAGGGCACGTGTGTCCCTGACGTGGAGATAGCGTGTTGCAGCGTCGGGCCGCACAAGTCAGTCCCGGCAGCTCCTGCGAAGGCGGCAGAGCTCTGCCCGCTCCCCGTGCTCCCGGACGCCGTCGTTTTGGAACGGCAGCCTGCAGCGCAGGTCCCTCACCTGCCAGAGGCCAGCCAGCCTGGCGTGGTGCAGCACTCCTTCATCAACCAAGCGTTCCCTGCAGCCGCCGCATCCGATCCTCTCGGTCTGGCAGGCTCTCAGCTCCAGAGCCCTACTCAGGTGCCAGTGGCCGCCTCCCAGCAGCATGCGATGCTGTCCCAGGCGCAGCCCGTAGCCTGCGCCGGCGTGGGGATCAGCCTGCTGCAACAGCAGCAGCCGAGCACCGCCGAGTCCGACGGAGAGGGACCACCCAGGGTGGACTTCGTTGACAACACAATAAAAAGCCTTGATGAGAAATTGCGCAATTTACTTTACCAGGAGTACGTTCCTACTTCTGCATCAGCAGGGACTCCAGACACCTCTGTTCCATTAGAACAGGGCGACAGTGAATTTAACTTGCCACCTTTTCCCAAAGATCAAGTTCCCGCGTTGGATTTGAGAGAACCAGGCCATAATGTCGCAGATACCGGCCAGGAGGTGAAAGCTGCTGCCGAGGCCCAGTCGGTGCCACTCATACCATCTGAGATCTCACCCTACCCAATACTGGTTAGTCCAGCAATATATATATACACACGCTAAATCTGCCCTTTATACCCCCAAATCCAGCTGTTAGGGACAGCAGCAAAGCAGAGCTCAGAACCAATGAGCCTGTGGTAGGACACGTATAGGTTTCTTGCTTCCCTAAACATTTTATGTTTCTGCTCCTGGGCGTATTACCTTTTGTCTGTTGACTGCTTTCCAGTGTGAAAGTTCTCTTAAATTTTTACTGTCAGATGCATTCTGACTCATTTTACATAAATGCTTGTTAGTGAAAGCCAGACTTTTCCTTTGGTTTTAAAAGTGGTATATCATCTTAATTCCTTCTCCTCCTCTTGTGTCCTGTTTCTAAAGCAGGCAGAAATGTGATAATTTTTTTTTGTAGTTTAAGAACATAAAACACAATGAGAGGTATAGTCATTCAAGTTCTGATGAAGACGATCATACTTTAATAGGAATTTTTTTTTTATATAAATTAATGGCAGTGATTATAATGCCTGCCTTCCAAGTCAGTCTGAATAAAATAAACACTTCAGGAGCCTTTGCTTTGTTCAAGTGCTGCAGCTACAGGAAGACATTCCATAGGCAGAAGCTTGCTCTGCTTCCAGTAACGATTTCTTTTGTCTTCCCCTGAGCTTGGCAGAGCAAGACTGCACTGGGAAGCATCTAAGGAAAGCTGGAGCCGGAGGTCTGGGTCATTATTTACTCAGTGTCTTGACTGTGCACCTGTGTTGCGTTCTTCCAGATAAAATCCTGAGTTTATGAAATTCAACAGATTTGCAGCACTTTCTGCTGGAAGATCAGTGTATATCTTACTTGAAACGTAGCGTTTCTGGAGATAATGACATCACCCAGTAGCAAGGATGAGGCTGTTCCGTGTAGTGTCAGCTGGATGAACTGTATCAACTGCCTGAAAGATGCTGTATGTTACAGGAGAGATGGCTGCACTTGAGTAACTCTTCAGAGCATATTGTTTATAATAATAAATGACCTTCTACAGCAGATAAAATTTTCTCTCTATGAAAGGTGTTATGTCTTTCCAGTAATTTGAATTTGTCCTATTAAAATCTGTGCCAATAAGAGAAGAGAGACGTAAAATTTCTGAAGACAGACATACAGATGAAGAATGTACAGTCTGGCTGGAAAAGCAAACCAGAACAAAACCCCAAACTGTTATATATAATTCAGTGCCTATTTTTCAGTAACTTAGGCTGCAGTTCCCTCTGTGACACTGCCACTGCTTTTTTTTCTTCCAAGGGAGGAAAAAAAAATGGATTTGAAGGAAAAGCTAGAAGGCCACCGCCACAGACACTGTAAAATAGTTTAATATTCCACAATAGTGTGAGGGCAGAAAAGAGGGAGAGAGAGGGAAGGAGAACACATTGCCTTTCTGCTTTGTGCGCGAGACTGAAATTCTTTTTCTTTTTCCTTTTTACCGAAAGTTTGAGAAGTCGGAGGTCACCGGCATCGGTGCTCATTCCTCAGAAGCAAGAGGTGGGTCAGCAAGCAGAAAAGGTAATGCTCCTTTCAGAGATGAACGGCAGCGATGCATCTGTACTAGTGCGTGGTCCTCTCCTCCGGTGTCCCCTTGCTGCTCACCCTTCTGGTTAACCGCAGAGCACTGCCCAGCACAAGGCATTTCTGATCCTACTTGTAATATAACTAATATTATACGACTCACTTCTGTCAAGCTTCCTAGAAAGAGACTGCCTCACAGGCGGATTTATTTTAAACCGTAAATATGCAATACATGTCTGCGGTGTAGGTATCGGGTATTCACATGGAAGGCTATGTTCCCAATAATAAATTTCCAGTGCCCTTAAAAGTCCAAACAGAAAGTCCCTCGGATTTCCTGGCTTTCATAAAAATGCGTTGACACAAATAACATGATTGAGGGTAGCCCCTCTCGGGGGAAGCCTGTAAGATTTTTCAAGGAAGTCCCATGGAGAACTAGTAAAGAGTACTTTTCTTTAGGTACTTGTAGATACAACAGCACTTTCTATAATAAAGTAGTAGGAGCCATAGTAAGAAACTGGGTATTTATCATGCCCCATTTACCTGTCTTGCAAGTCATGGGAAGTTTTAAGAGCTGAGGAACCCAAAACTGCTCCTGCTGTCATGGGTGGCGCTGGGGAGGGCTTATAATATATATTTTTTTGAGATTGTTGTGGCAAAGCTGGCTACCAGGTTTGTGCGACAACGCAGATCATTCTTGTCCTGGTGGACATAGATCGTCCACTGCTCTTAGGTCAGTGTGAGAGGGGAAAACTTTGGGTAGCCTGCATTCGTCTGTCTCGCTACAGACAAAGAAGAGAGTATGCAAGTGGAATGTAGCGCTGTGCAGTAAAATTAATGTATCTTAGATACCATCAAGCAGTGATGTGTTTCACCATTTCAGAACTATGAAGTGACAGATTTTTGCCTTATGTTCACTCTGTGCAACGTGCCATAAGAAAGCAGCTTTCTGAAAAGCTTGCGTTTGTTGGTTTAACTTCAAAACCAGTGTCCAGGTTGTGAAATAACTGCGTCTTGATTACTGCCACTAATATTTTGCTTCTTGCGTGCTTCTGTGGTGCGAGTGGCCGTCTTTTGAGCTTATAATTTCCGCTTTCAGCAATGTGCGTTTAACTTCATTTCAGGCACCTTTAATTGTTGGTGTCAGCATCTGCCAAATGAAAGGTGTGAAATACCAGTCCATCTGTGGTCAACTGCAGCATTTTGTATGCATGAATAGCTGAGTGCAATTACTTTTTCAAGACATCAAGAACGCCGTAGTAATGCAGGCCCAATGTACCATGCAGATGTCATTCTTCTTCTGGTTTTCGCCTTAATTTTCAGCTGACTAATGAAATTCCACACTCCTATTATTATTTGAATTCCCCAAATCAATAGATTGAAGAGAGTGCCTACCTGCAGATATTTTATATTATCATCGATGCTGCCTCCTGCATTTATAGATCCTGTATTACAAAGATTGGATATTTAAATTATTCTTCAGTGCTACACTTTATCACACTTCAGTTTATCACAATAAACGTGTTGGCTTTTATTATACTAAAGCATTCCAGACATGAATATATCTCTTTTCCAACTTGTAAAACAGGTTCAGCTGCAAGCATCACTTCAGCTCCTGCTGCTACGACAAAAGGCCTCCTTCAGGTAACCAGAAACTAGGAGCGGTTTTATGCTTGATTGTTACAGTTACTTTCAAAATTAATCTCCGTTATTTTCTCCAGGTTGCACCTACATCATCAAGAATAACTAAACAGATGGAAACTTCTAAAAGGAGCGAGAAGGCAAAGACTATGACTTTGTCTGCACACACAGATAATGTAACACAGATATCTACAGCAGATGGGGTGATGAATAACCTTCAAAGGGATGACTCTCTAGACTCTGGTTCCTATGGAAAACAGGCTGAAACTCGTGATAGCGGTACACCAGCCAAAACTATTGGCAGGTTTTCAGTAATCAGCACGCAAGATGAATTAACTTTAACAGCGCCGCACTGCTTAAGGTTCTCAGCACCCCCAGATGTCTATTTGGATGAGCTACCTTCCAGCCCTGATCTGAAGACAGCTGTCCGACGGGTGCAGACGGCCTCTTCTGTCGATGTCCTCTGTGACCAGGGTTCGAGTGATTCTGCTGATGAGCCTTTCCATCGTCAGTCGGCTGCTGCTGCCCAACTGTCCCCCCCGAGCAGTAGTGCAGCCACTGACTTAATTAAAAAAGCAGCTGCTTTTCTGCAAAGATCTGGCAAAGCTAGCTCGCCAGGCCTCGATTCACCTAACGGGCAAGGAACAAAAATTCCTACCATCAACATAACATCCTTCCACTCGCAGTCGTCATACATGAGCAGCGACAACGACTCGGAATTTGAAGACGCAGATATGAAGAAAGAATTGCAGAACCTGAGAGAAAAGTATGTCGTGTTCGCTAACAACGCTAGGGAAGCTTGTGTTAAGATACCTAGGCAGCAACTCTGCGTGTGATGAGCAAATATGTGGTTTTCATAGCTGTAATGAGTAAACTGGTTCTGGACAAATTGGGCATCGCTAGGACCTTGCCCCAGAATATGCATCCTTTTATGCATCACTTTATTTGTCAGTCTTAGAAGAATAGTTCAATAATAACTTCTTTAAACCCCAAAACGTTTCTGCTGCGACGTCCAGTTTCCTTACGGAAAAGCTATGTTGATGTGGTAGCAAACAACAGCACTTGTAATGTATGTGATAGTAGGTTCCCATGTGGACGCTATTTAAGGCAGCGTAACAATAATCTGGATGCCCGCGTAGACAGCTGCCGTAGTGTTCTCTTCACGCCCTTCTCTGCAAGGGTGATTTACACTGCCCGGTCTACGGACCCATCACTATTCCCAGACTGGCTTTTACAGTGGATAACCTAGTATCTATTAGGCAGGTAAGACCCTCGCTTCGCCTCCCATCGGATCTCTCATCATCGGTCCAGTCTCGGCGGGAGGCTGGGTGAGCCTGGCAGGAGTCTGTCGTGCTGCCAGTCCTGAGAGCTAGCTTCTTTAAATTTGAACGTTTTCTTTTTTTTCCTGGCAGGTGATGGGTAAAAACTAGCATTAGATGGTAGTTTAACCAAAATGTTAAACTTTATCCTAAGGTATAATGGTTTTACTGAATGCAGATGATGCATCTTTTTAAAACAGAACTACAGTAATACAAAACCTTTAAACTGACTTTATGGCATCATGAAGTCTGTGTTATAAATAAGGTAATGATTCATGTGCTAATGGCATTTTTATGGGAAGCACTTTTGCTTTTCTTCACGCTGAACTCCTTCAAACTGCTGTACGTGCCTTGAGAGTTAACTTTTCTGAAGCCACTGGTTTGAAGAGAGAAATTCTGGAATAGTTTGGAGTTCCTGTCAGATGTCATGTCAAAGCCACTTGTTTTTACCGAGGATGTTGAAAATCTTTTTAGCTGTCTAGGATTCTGTCTTATAAATGAATATTTGAGAAGTCAGTCACCACGTTTGCCAGCTAGATTGTTATAACTTCACGTACGGATGAGCAGTTGATTGTTTTATAACCGAAGACTATTTTGTTTCTTTTTTTATAACTAATTATGCTGTCAAGGTGTGGTGCTTTATCAAATACATTGCTAGCAGATTTCTTTATTTTTTATGTTTAGGCATATGAAAGAAATTGCTGAACTTCAGACTCAGCAGAAGAATGAGATAGAGGCACTGTATATTCGGTTAGGGAAACCCCTTCCTCCCAACCTGGGGTTCCTTCACTCAGCCCCACCAAGCAGCCGTCGCCGAAGAACCAGCAAAAATAAATTGAAAGGCGGAAAACTATTAAACCCTCTGGTCCAGCAGCTCAGGAGTGGAACATCAAGCACAAGTAGGTACACTAGGTTGCTTTCCATCCGCCTGTTGTTTGTGTCGGTTGTGGTTCTGCTGTGTAATTGCATGGGCGGCAGGAGAGGCACTGAATTTTTATTGTTTTTAATACTATGACTCAAGTTTGCGTACCGCGAACTGTTTTTGAAGCGGGCTTCCTTTGGGACAGGCTTATTACAGCTGCCCAGTGCTGAACCATACGTACCTTCTCTGCATCGGTTCCGATGCTTGGCAGAGAAACAATGTTCCGCTTTAATTTGGAATACAACCTGGTTACATTTTCTCATCCTTTCTTCAGATGCAATTTATTGATGTTTGTATTCACTTCTTAGGTGCTGTTATCCTCTATTGACTATGTGCTGTATCTTGTTGTTGTTGTTTATTTTTTCCTACAAGATGCCATATAAATAAGATTGGATTGCGTTTGCTCCCCGAAAGTATGGGAGGTAAAAACGGTTATAAAACTGTGGTGGATGCTTTGACCATCTGAAGTAGTTTGAGATTTTTCAAACGGTAGTGCAGTCTTGAGTCATTATCTCTTTTTGTAAGTATAAAGGTATAATTCAACTGGGAAATGTTGATATACCCCAGTACCTATTTCCTCAGCAAAATGTAGAATAGAGTATGAATAATTTTTCTTCAACTTAGTTTATGCTGTTATTTAGAGGAGCAGCGGCACTGCCAGCGTCAAACCTGTATTTCAAACCTGGTAGCACTTGTTTTCAAAGTCACTGCATCATAAGTCCACTTCGAATTTCATTGCATCAATCTTAATTATAGACAGAGCGTTTTGGAGGTTTTTGCTTTTAATTAAGGATTTCAGCTGAGATAGGAAAAGCAAAGATATTCAGAGGCAAGATGTTCTGTGATCCATCTTGAATCTCAGTATTCTCGCCTACAGAGAATATATGCTTTATACCTCTTTAGCTGCTGCTTGGCCGACGTGCATAGGTTTTACTTCCTTTCCTTGTGATGAGATACTCTGAATGTCTGTTATCCTTGGTCCGTTCATTTTCCAGTTTGTTCTTGGGTTCTCTCTAGCCATTTTTCCCCTCTGTCTATTCACAAAACCCACATCTGTCTCCATTCATGGATCTTGGCTCATGTCGGTGTGCTACCCTAGTCCAAAGAATTAAAGCTTATTTCTGCATAAAATGTCCCAATTTTCTCTCTTCCCAACCCCCCCCCCCAACCCTCGTCACCTTCAGTCAGTGAGCAGAAACTGCTCAGACTGCTACTTCGGTGCATGCTTTCCTTCATGCATTTCTTCTGTGTTATTTTCCACTTTTTTGAGGCACTGCGTAAAGCTCATGTTATCTTCGAGAATCTGTATTCACGCCTGAGTCTTCTCATCCTTGACTATGTAGATTCCTCATTTTTGGCCTTCCTAGGTCCGTCCTTTAGGGATCAAGGGCAGGCGGTTTCTAATACGGTCAGTGATGTAATTGTCACTTCCATTGTTAGATGCTTTTGCTGATAAATCCATGGAACAAATGATTACAAAGGTATTCTGGTGGTAAAGCCTCTTTACCCGAGATATCCATGTAGAAAGATATATAGATACAGGTATTTACATATAGACATGTATCTATCTATATATAGATAGCTATAAATAAAAAGTTCCTCGTGTCTTTGCAGCAACTTTTTATTTCTCTCCATTTGCTTGCTTTCACCTTTCATGTTTGAGAGCAAACCTACATGTTCTGCTCAGTCGTTCTGCGCGTTCATCCTCCTACTTTGGCACTGCTGCAGCTCTCGCTTTATTTCAGCAGTCCCGACTCCAGCCTTTCTCGAAACTGCAGAAAAGGAACTGTAAAAATCAAGCCTACTCCATAAGCTTCTTGGAGAAACTGGATCAGCAATAGTATGCGTAGATTATTTTCTGGTGCAGGCTATCCGTAAAGCCTGTGTGTCATACGGTACTTCAGAGTCGTAAACCGCTGCTCCTCTTAGTGGCAAAGTAACGCTTATTTTTAGGCGCGGATTTTTATTCGGTGGTTTCCTAGCGTTTGCCGTTGCATGCGTTTTGTTTGTTTGCTCTTTCAGGTAATCTTTCAGACTCTAAAGACTCACCCCACAAAGAAACAACTAAAGCTCAGCCTGGATCTCCCGAAGCAGCAGCAGCAGCCACTTCCCCTGCGTCAGCCACCTTCGGGAAGGCTGTTCAGACGCAGCAGCCGTGCTCTGTCAAAGCCTCTTTGTCTTCTGACATCTGCTCCGGCTTAGGCCCCGAAGGAGGTGACGTGAACGCAAGCTCTGGCCAAGGTGATTTTTTTCATACCAGCTGTTCGGCATGTCTTCCAGCACATGCTAAGATTAGTTCGCTTCCCTTATGCTTGAACTTTTTAGGAGTGGATTTCACTTCTAGTGATATAAGAACATGAACCTTTGACAATCCAAATTACTGGCTTATCTTTAAAAAGATGGTTGCAGTATTGTCAGAAGAACAAAAGTAAAGTATCTTACCGAGTGTTAAGAGTCAACACTCAAGAAGGCAAGCTTTTAGGAAGGAAACACCTTTTATTTTTGCCAGCAGTGGCTTTATACTGACACCTTTTCTGGAGTCTGCCTTACAGACTTCTGAGAAAAAAGAAAGGAAACCAAAAAAGATATAGAAGGATAGGAGATTGTTTCCTTTGGTTCGTTTTGGGCTTTTTTTTTTTTTAGCCCCTTGATACTGGGAGACCCAGAGTTCCTCATTATAAACTACCAAACCATCTTGGGTGTGAGGGGAAAAAAATAAAAAGAAAAGGAAAAAAAGAAAACCAAAACCAGAGAACCAAGTTATGTTTCCTTTATCTAAGGGGTTAACTTTGTGCATGATTTTGGAGTCCCAGCTAAATGACTGTAGATAGGCTGTGTTCCCCAGTCCCGACCTCTGATACTTCTGTGTATTGCACACCTCCGTAGGCTTTGACTGATCTTGTTGCCATGCATATTGGAAGTTATAATGATGATTAAAATACCTTCCTCTCATTGCACATCCTGCCAAACTAATCTACAAAATATCTATGTTCTCTTCTGCTGTTATTGCATCCTTTGTGTATGGTCAATTAACTTACTCCTCTTTGGCAAAGTTAAAATGGAGATGTGGA
This sequence comes from Aptenodytes forsteri, assembly GCF_000699145.1. Taxonomy (NCBI): domain Eukaryota; kingdom Metazoa; phylum Chordata; class Aves; order Sphenisciformes; family Spheniscidae; genus Aptenodytes; species Aptenodytes forsteri. The sequence continues at coordinate 468,077 of NW_008795673.1, read as the reverse complement.
TGTTTAACTAACAAAGCTGATTTGACTGATGGTATAGGACATCTGATGACAGCTACTTGTACTTTATAAGTGTCTTTGTTTTCTTCCCTTTATATTCATTTGCAGGCTGGACGGTTTTCCACCAAACGTCTGAGAGAGTGACCTATAAATCTAGTAGCAAACCTCGTACCAGATTCCTCAGTGGACCTGTGTCTTTGTCCATCTGTTTGTATTTGTTCTTTTGTATTTTATCACAGTCCATCTTTCTTTTACCCCCTTTTTCCAATTCCATGTTTTATATCTCTAATATGTTTGGCAGGATGCCCCTTTTTCTGAACCATCTTTTCTTTCTTTTTATCTTTTTTTTAAGTAGTCATCATGAACACACCTTATTTATATTAATTTTTCATATGAAAGCTTTTTTTGCACTGCTTTTGGCTCGTGCCTGGGCACCAAAAGCATGTGTGGAAGATCTCATCATTTATTATATAGCCTTATGGTAAATTTTACCCTGGACGTATCAAAGCTTTTGTACTTTATGTGATTTATGTTGAAGTAATTTTATTTGCAATGTGGCAAATATACATGTCTGCTGTCCCGGTTCCAGCGACAACAAAAAGAAATCCATCCTTCTGTAGACGAATGGTCTCTTTCACACATGTTTGGACTATGAAGACATGCATGTAGCAAGCTGATACAATACTAGAAGGTCACTGAAGGGTATAACTTCCATACAAGGGCTGTATTAACACGATATACAGTACTGTTTATATCCACTCTATTTTCTTTAATTTTTTTTCCCCGCTCTTTGCATGTGGAAATGCTGAGACAATAGTGCTCCAGCTAGTTCTTTCAAAATCTGTTTTCTAGATTTTCTTCCCCATGCATTCACTTTAATTACTTTAAGTGAGCAATTTTTTATATACTCGTAAGCAGCAGGCAGATCTGGTTACTCCAAGGGAGAGTACCGCCAACTTTTTTTGTGTAAGCTGATCTGGCTGAAGCACTTCACTCAGTTTATTTTCTTATGACCTTATGTGACCTCAGAGATGAAGTCAATTAGCAGTTCATCAAAGCATAAATAAGTAAAAAGCAATATCAGATTTTTCAGATGATACTTTGAAATGGATTGCTAGGATCCAGTATTTTTTGTTTCAAATAATTGTGCACCTGCTATTTGTACCCTATTTGTATGACTTCTAAAGTAATTGGCAATTCAACCAATGATATCAAGCTATTTAATTAAAAAATTAAGACCTTTTTACCCAATCATGTATGCTGCTTTTTAGGCAAACAGATTTTGCTTGTACAATAAAGATATGTTGTGCTGAACAGGTACTATAGGCCACTTATATATAACATTAGAAAGTTCCTGAGAAAATGTTTGGTTAACTAACTGTTCATTTGCATTAATATCAGATCTCCGACTGGAGTTCTACATTGCTCATCATTATCCAAGTGGTACAGATCAAAGGCACAAGACCACTCAAATACACTCCTCCTAACTTTATGAATAAACAATATTTTAAAAAATAATCTTGATTTTTTTGTTTGAGGTCCCTAAAAGTCCAAGCACTCAGGTTCTTGAAAACTGATGTTTACTGCTCGGCATGCTGAATTTATTATCACGCAAGTTTTTAACGACTGTTGAAGTCGTGAGACAATTTTGCATTCAGGGATTTTTTTCTGAGAACCTGAGGGGGGAATTCTCAGTTCACAAATGTTCCCCCTTGGTATTATAACGGACATAGTAGTTTCTTCCTCTGCACGTGTAATTCCCAGAAGTCGTTTCATTAATCTTCCACAGAATTACTTTTCAGTAGGATGCAAAAAGACTGGGAGATGGCAATTAAAAACCAGCATATTAAAAATGTTTGGGTGCATGGATATTGTGAATGAAACCAAGGGAATATGTAAATCCTTCAAATCGTGAAGTTCCCCAATGCCGAAATAACTCGGCACGACTAATTGCTTTCTGTTCTCAGCCCATATGCTCTCTTCTCGGTTTCTTCTGGGCGAAGTGTTCGGAGAGGAGGTTTGCACTCCCCCATTTCTGAGTCATACGAGGAGATGGACTGAGTTTCAGGCACTTAACCCTGACACATCCATCCAAAGTCACCGCTGCTCAGAGCGCGCAGCTTAGTTTCAAATACTGCCTGTCACTTGAGTTGCTGGACAGTTTTCCACAGCTGAATTACTGGTAGGTTTTGATGGGGATAGGAGGTTATTTTAGCTTGTTTTCCCGGTGAGTCCAACGGGTTGGTGGTTCTGTGTGTGAAGGGATGAAGATGGGGCTGCGTGCGGCCCCATCTGTTCCCCAAGGACAGCTGGGCTTGGGACTGCCGCTGGAAGGACGTACGGCTGGTGGTTCCATTGAGCCGGTGTCCAGAGCAGCCGTGACCATGGGCCTCAGGAAAAATAGTGCTAGATGATGATGTTGGGAATGCCAGCTAGCTCGTGCTCCTTCCCCCCTGGAAGGGGGGACGTAGGTTGACCCAGCGTGCAGGCAGAGCCGAACGTTTGGACTAGGTGCTAAACACGTTTGCGTCTTTGCTGCCCGCTTGAGCAAGCGGAGCGAGTGTGGGAGAGCGTTGGAGAGAGGCGGTGAGCGAGCGCTGGGCCTGCGGGGCTGGGATGCGGCTGTCCGGCCAGTTCAGGGTCCCGGCTCTATTCCACAAGTCGAGGTTTCCCTGGGGTTTTTTGTTTGTTTGAGAGCTGTTGGGAAGAGTTGTGCTGGATTTTCAGAAATGCTCTGAATCTGTACGTTTGACTAAGGACAAACAGCCCTTTGGGGAGCTTGGATATTCCAGTGTGAGGCCTGTACTGTATTAGCAGACAAACTAGCAGCACGCTTTTAAAAAGAAACGTTCAGATGCATTAAAGATAGTTTTCCCAAATATCTTGCCCTGGTTACAAGATCCATCAAACTTGAACGCTTTCGCAGTGTTCTCCCAGAACAGCTTTTTGATCTGTTCCCCATGTCCAGTATTGACTTTTCCTTTGTACTTTTCATGGAATAAAATATTTTCGATGGGCTTCAGCATAATTTTAGCCTGAACTCCTTCCCTGGGTTAAATTGCAAGGGTGTCTTAGGGAAGAGTTTGCGCTGATTGTGAGTGGAATTTTCAAAAACTCCATTTGGCTTAGACTTGTAATCTTGCGGAAAGCGATTTTTGTCAGGTCTGTAGTAATTAATATATTGTATGTGTATACGCGATTACGGAAATGGTCTAACAATTTATTGCCATTTCAATTTTATTTTAGCTTTCAAGGTTTTTGGCAGCTGTTAGAATGCAAATATGGGACAGTGGATTTTTTCTGTCCTGTATGATATAATAGCTACTTAATTTCTCACGTAAGAAATCTGGAATTGGAGGTAAAACATGCTGCTGAACTTTTGCAGTCTCAGATTAAATCTTAGTTATGATTCATCTCCTTAACTTTACAGCTATTAAACACCTTGATTTTAGAAGCAATACAATTAATCTGGTGAATTAGGTTAAGCAAATGCATTTTTAATTGAATTTGAATTTCAAACGAGTTGTAGCCGATGATTGTCAGTCCCTGCTTCAGGCAATATCACCACTGAGATAACGTTTCTCATCTCCCAAGCAACATGCTGGAGTGATGCAATTTGGAAGAACTAGCTCTCTTTTTGGTGATTGACTCTCCTGTAATATTTTCCTTAACGCTGGCTCCGCTCACGCGGTATTTTGTGACTCTGTCTAGTATCATTGTTCTCTGTTGCTTCCCCGCACGTATGGGGGCCCCAGGTTTGATTTGGCACCCGAGGTGCATATAAACTTGTGACTCGGTTTTCAGGAAGCGGAGGGGTTGGTGATTAAACTCTTTTACATGCATTTGAGCACGTACTGTAGTCAGCTGCCTGCTTTTATTTTTCGCGGGCAGTTGCTTTTCACTTGCATACATATTGTGCCAAATACTACCTATTGCTACCTGCAGAATGCTGCAGGACAGTTAAGAAAATAGCATTCTGGTATTACTGCCGCTGATGTTTCCATAATGGGAGTTGCTAGCTAACTTTAAGAGATAGGCAAGGTAAGGTATAACTGAGGGGAAAAAGAGGGGGAAAAAAATTAAAAATACAACACGGATTGTTCAGTTGTGAATGTGACTTGTATTTGTTATCTAGGCTTTGAGATGAGAAACTAAACTTGGTCATGCTTGCATAAGACATTACTGTAGTCATGTCCTCCTGATTTTCCTGGAATAGAAACCTCATTAAACTACATGAAATAATAAGAAAATCTTTCAAAGCAATCCTTCTGTTCCTCCTCATGCCACCCATATCAAAACACAAACATTTCTTCTCCCTTTTTTCTCCTCCCTCTTTACTTTCTCTTCCTCAGTCTCTGACTGATGTCTCTCCTTTCTCCTTTGAAGACTCATTCAGAGCCCATGTCAACCTGGACCTGCAATCTCCGAGTTTAAATCTGCATTTCTGGCACAGTAACATAAAATATCGACACTGGTTTGCTGTAGAGAAAAAGCACGTCCATCCTGTGTCTTGCTTTTTTGCCCCACTCCCTGATTTTGCTCATGTTTTCAAGTGCTTCTTCACAATAAACTTGCCATGCCCCATGTCAGAGATTCATCTCCTCCCATACCATAATGATACTCTTCTTACCAAGTCCAAAATACCTTTCAGGAAATTTGGCACTCAAATAGAAACGGTGCTTATGTCTGGCAAGATCTGACAGTCAAGTAGGGTTCTCAGTACACTTCTGGCAGTCTAACTATCTAGCCAACAGAATATGTAAAATCATGATGAAGGATGTAACGAGATAATGAAAAAAACACATAGTTTGTTTAAACGAAAACTCAGCTACTCTGCTGGATTATTTTTCTGCACTTGGACAAGGTATAAGGGAAACTCATTCACGGTTACTTTCAATTGAAGTTCAGAATCTCACATTTAGACACAAATCCTACTAATAAAGTATTTGGAAACAATTGGCCTCAGACCTGCAGAACAATGTATCTTTTTGGACTTGTAAAACAGGACTTTTAGGGTTGTTTTACAGTTTGTCTTTGCAGCCAGACTAGCTTGACTTGTTCCTGAAAGCATTTTTGGCCTCCTATCACAAACTGAATTGACATCATTTCCTGCATAAATAGAGTAGGAATCAAAACCCTCTATGAGGAAGCCAAGGCAATTCGGGAGAAAAAAAGAAAAGAAAAGAAAAAAAAAGAAAAAACCAACCAAACAGAAACCCCCAAAAACCAAAACCCCAAACAAATACATCTTTAAGTCATGAGACCTTGCTTTTGGCATGCTATTGTACTTTTCAAAGCTTCTGAATGGCTGCACATTAAGAAAGGTTTGAGCTGTCCAGTTATTTAGACTTCCTTTACTCACCTGAACTGCTGACTTTGTCTGTCCTTTCTTGCATAATAACTACTTTTCGATTGCTTAAAAGTACAGAAGCTTGTCCGTCAGATTTGTTGTGTTTAGTCTTACCTAATTCTGTATGTCTTGTATTGTTTTACCTTGTAGGGTCCACCTTGAAACGACTATGTCTAGGCAAAGATCACAGTAGTAGTAACTATCCCATTTTTGTTTCTCAGTATTTCCTTCATGGCATGGGATGTTTTTTGCTTTTTTTAAATTGTTTTTTACTAAAAGCTAGTTGTTTAATAAATAGAGCTGATGCACTTATACTGATATGAAATTAGACTGTATAAATTGTGATACTTTCATAATAATGCATGTGCTGTGATGTCTTGGGAACCACGCATGCTGCAAGACAGTTGTGGTATTCTTTGTGTGTGAGACTGTGCACGCATGCGGCGAGAAAACTGGATTCAGTGTTTGTCTTTCTGAAATACACACCTTTATATGACTGCAGTTCTCTGCTGGAGGAATTTATAGCTTAAAACGATCTCGTTTCTGTTGAGCTGCATGAAATATTAAACACTAATTGAAGAGCTTTCCTGTCAAAATACTTGTTTTTCTCACTGGTCCCTTTCCCCCAAGCAAAGGAAAAGGAAATGAGCAGTACTCACTTAGAAGTTACGTTGCAGGTTGAATGCATGATCATTTAAAGGTTATTAACGTATTTTATATAACCATAGGACTAATTAGTTTACTCGGTTTCATTGGCTAGTAACTGATTAACAGAAAAAAGAAGACTGAATGTTCATGTTTGCTTATATAATAATTTTACTACAGTTCTATGAACTTTTTGCTTGGAGAGATGGTCTTTATTTCAAATCTTTAGCTATGTCAAATAAGTTAGCTGAAAAGTTACTTTCTATTTTCTGCTTAGGTCAAATTCAGGCACCTTCAGTTGCTGTTCCCTGCTGATCTTGCTGTGTCAGACTTGTAGTTACCAACACGTAAAAAGGACAGATTTTTTTTTTTCCTAGTTCTTCTAGAAATAAGTGAACGTATAAAATTAAATCTGTCAATACTCTCCTGTCTGCTTTTATCTATACCAAAAGTTCTGTATCTTTATCTTTGTCTCAAAAACTCACACACCTACTATGTCCTCCTCTCTCCTCTTTCTTCTGTACATCCATGGTCCTGATGAGTTTTTTTCCCCCAAAATATGCAGATGGCAGAGTAAATGGTCCTAACATCACTGAGAGAGATTGTGGGTTCCTGGAGCCTTTGAGGCGTAGTAGCCAACCCTACTTGTAACCGATATGACAATTACATTTTTCCAGGAGGACAGTAAACTTATGCAAGTAAAATAGATGGTAAATTAATTTTTTAAATGCGTGCAGTTTTAGCAAGTAATACATCCTGCCTCCCACTCTCTCGTGGTAGTCTCCTCTGAAGAGACTTTGTAAGCCTTAGGATGTCCGTGTTACTGGGACTGCATTCGTTTCTTCTCTCCGAGTCATTAATTTCACCTAGAGAGAAGTTGTGGGCGCAACAGCTAGTGGCTGAAGCAACGTGATGTGATAGAAAATATGAACGCATTGGACTTAGACCATTTCTTTAAGCAAAGGTGTTCTGTAGAAAGGAGGGGGAGGGTTAAAAGTCCGAAAAGCCACCATTTGAATTGCAGTAGATGAGAAACTGTTTGAGCAGCAAAGTGGTGAAGCAGAGATGCCATTGTCAACTTTCTTTGTGTGTGATTTTCCAGGATCCTCGACAAACAGTCTCGTAACGTGTCCTGAGCCCCTCCCACAATCAACCCTGCAGGTTCAGGCCAACAACAGTAACAACAAGAAAGGGACGTTCACAGACGATCTTCACAAGCTGGTTGACCAGTGGACAAGCAAAACTGTTGGAGCTGCACAGACAAAACCTTCTTTAAACCAACTGAAGCAGAACCAAAAAAGGCAAGACATGGAGCCAAAGGCTAATCCCATGCAAACGCAGAATGAGACATGTGGAGTAAGTGGCACTCCTTGAAGAACGTACCTTTTGCTATGTGTCTGAAAGCCTTTGCAGAGCTCAGATTTGGAGGAGGACATAGACTAAAATTGCTTCAGATAGATGCTTCCTATAAATGTCCGTCTCTTTTCGTTGAGTACTAAACCAGATTTTTTAAAAATTGTCTTTTGGAATAATCTTGAGGGATATATGGGCTGCAATATATATATATAAAATATATATTTTTAAATTGCAAACTGCTTATTAACAGCGATATACAGCAATGCTCATGCTGTTAACCATATGTTGCTCAACTTAAGTTTTAACTATTCCTAAAGTTTTCTTCTTTTTGATGTTTAATATTAATCTTCCTTAGGCAGAACAGTGGCTGGGCTGGTGGCTTGGCGGTAGCGAGCCTGTGTTTTAGT